>NC_051068.1:97328220-97628220 GCF_004664715.2 Peromyscus leucopus
ATGTAAACTCTGACTCAAATTCTAGGTGGATAGCATTAGGAGTATGGTGGACACCAGGTTGGGCATGCAGAGAGGCAATATACTTGCCACCATCAAATGGCCCAAAGGGCTGATATCTCCAACAGACCTGAGGGTAGAGGACAAATGTGTTCCTTCAAAACAAGTCCTCCAAGGGCCATTTTAACATGGCCAACAAGGCACACAACTGTTGTCTTCTTCCATGCTCAACACTGTGTTCGTGAGGGCAGTCAGAACCAGAAGGCACAATGTTTCAAGGCAAGCAAGCCTGATGTAATCAATTCAGCCCTAGGAAGGGGCCACAGCTTACTCAGTCCTGGGACTTGCAGGAAGAAGACAATACCTCCCACTCTTGGGACCTGGTGAACATGAGCCCAGAATATAATTAAGCCTTCTGGCAGGCTGTATAGCATCAGCATGTATCTGACACTACAGCACACAATCTTCTCATCTCTGGAGAGGCATTAAGGTCTATTTTTTGACAGTAACATAATCTAAAATACAGGTTCTTCTGGAGCTACACAGAGCTGAGGCAACGAGGTATTAGATCACTCTTGCTTCACAGATATGCTCATAAGCATCTCGATAAGCCCCTCCAAGACAGACCTGTCATCACACCAGAAAGCAACTACCAATCAGATTCCACTGGAAAAGGCAGCACTGAGTTTCCTGGAGGGCCAGCACTCAGGGTCTGACTGTACTCTCCTTGACAGATCAGTGAAGACTGCAGAAGAGAAGGGGAGCAGAGGACAGGGCAGCTAGAAGACACCCCCGTGAGGGCTTAGCTCCTATCTTCTCCATTCAATTTGTGTGCGTGTGCAGGTGAATTTGCACACACAGAGGCCAGCGGTCACTATCAGGTGGTGCCCTCAATCACTCTCCACCTTATTTTTGTTTGTTTTGTTTTGTTTTCTGAGGCAGGGTTTCTCTGTGTAGTCCTGACTGTCCTGAAACTCACTCTGTAGCCCAGGCTGGCCTAGAACTCATAGAGATCTGCCTGCCTCCGCCTCCCAAGTGCTGGGATTAAAGGCATGCACCACGACCACATGGCCTCTCCACCTTATTTTTTGAAACAGGGCATCTCATAAAACCAGGAGCTCACCAATTCAACTAGGCTGGCTGGCCCGTGAGCCCCAGAGAGCTTTCTGTCTCCATTTCCCCATATCCAGGATTAAAGTCATACACTGCCACGTCTACTTTTTTTTACTTGGGTGAGGGGATCTGAACTCAGGTTTTCACATTTACATGAAAGGCATTTTACCAACTGAGCAATCTTCCTAGGCCTCATCCCATACAACTCTCAAGAGATGACATTGTAAAGATCCAAAAAGGGACTGTAGCATTTGGAAGGCAGCTACACTCACTCGTGTTGGAAGCATCTGAAGAGCAACTTTTAATTTTAATATTTGTCCAAATCTTCTTTATGCTCCCCAGTTTGGGTAGCTTTCTAGGAGATCAACTCCAATACTGAACTTCAATGCACAAAGGCTGTGTTCCTACAAACCACAGAACCTGAGGTTTAAAGCATCTCATTCAAGTTCACTTTTCACTGTGGCCAAGACATGGTACAAGTTCCTTTACATGGTATGTGTGTTCTGCCACTGAATTTCTTTCCCATCTTTGTGGAAATCAATTGCCCATGTGTGTGGCTCTCTCCAAACAGTCTTCCATCCCAGTGATCTTTATCTCAGTGTCAATAATGCATGGCCATGATCACCATTCTTGAACTCAGCCAAAGCTGGGCCTGGTGTGTTGTTCATCTTGCTGGAATGTGTCTGGGTATGCCAGGGGCTCTGTGTTTGCCTGTGAACTGAAAGATCAGCTTGCCCCTTTCTGCAGAAAAGCAGGCTGTGCTTTAACTGGGATTGAATTTAATGTGTGTCAGTTAGAGGAAAATGTTATTTAACACCCTGACTTTCCAAGGCTATGGGCATGACTGGGTCATTTTGAATTTCTCTTGGCTATATTTTGTAGCTTTCATGTTCAGGATGATTGCATCAAGTGTTCCTGAAATATTTCACATTTTTATGCTACTCTAACAGGTTATGTTCATTACCTCTCAACTGCTAATGTCTGTATGTATACTTGTATGCACACACATACTCTCAAATCAGGTCAGTGGACAACCTGGAATGTCATTCCTCAGGAGGTGCCATCCACATCCACCTGGCTATTTTTGAGACAGGGTCTCTTGCTGGACTGGAATTCACCAAGTAAGTAGGCTGGCTGGCCAGTAAGCCCCAGGTATCTACCTGTCTCTGCCTCCCCAGCACTGGGATTATAAGTATGCACCACAGTTGCCTATTAAAGAATAAAAAGAAAAGTCATGTGGGCTCTGAGTATCAAACTCAGATCCACCAACTGAGCTATCTTCCCAGCCTACTCGATTGCTGGTTTCTTGTTGCTATGATGCTACAACATTATTTCTGTCTGTTGGCCTGGTGTCCTGAAGCCTTCCAAAATTCTCTTCCAGGTTCTAGTTAGTTCTCTTGTTACTTCCAACAGCTTTCAAGAGATGAAGGGGTTCCGTTTCTCCTTTTCCAGTCTGAGGGCCATGGGCACACTACATGTGCTTCCATTTGCTGGTTTTGCCTCTGTGCACTGGCTGGACTCCCTGTATGCATGTTGAATAGAAGTAGTGAGAATGAGCAGGCCTGGAGAAAGCATTCAGGCTCACATCATGTGTATGAGCTCAGCTGCAGGCTTTTGCAGAAGCCTTCTGTCAGAGTTAGGATGTTGCCCTCCACTCCTGGATCACTGGGGCTTTCATTAAGAACTAACACAAGGCTTTGTCGAACACTTCTCCTGCACATGCTGAGATAATTTTACGGGTCTGTCCTTTTTGATATTTTAACATAATAGACTATATCAGAGGCTTTTTCAACAGTTAAATCAACCATGCATTCAAGGACACAGCACATGTCACAGTGATATATATTATTCTTTTAATACAGTATTGGATTTGATTTGCCAAAAGTTTTGTTGAGGATTTTTCCCATCTATGTTCTCAGAGGATACTGGTCTGTCTCTACTTTCTTTAAAAGCACCTTTGGTTTGGGAATCAGGGAAACACCAACTCTACAGAATAAACTGTGAAGCATGTTCCCCTGTTTATTGGACCAGCAGCCCATGTAGAATCAGTTATCCTTCAATGAATGTTTTCCAGTGAAGGCATCTACAATCTTCACTGAGGGAAGATTCAAACTCCAACTCGCTTGATCTCATGAATGTGGGCATATTCAAAACATCCACTTCTGCTAGGGCCAGCTGTGTGGTTCTGTTTTTAGAAAAAAATACCTGTCTCATAACACTGTCAAATGTATTGTCAGAAAGTGAGCAACAGTCCCATCTCCCTCAAGCTTGGGGATCTGCACAGCAGGGACTGTCCCAACACTAACCAGCTGACTATAAACATTCACATATTGATTTTTCCCATGTATTGATTTTTCCCAAACAAACTTGGATTCACTCCATCTAACTCCCCACCCCAATTCCTTAAGGCAGGAGCTGACATCCCTGATTTGATAACTCAAGTTTCCTTCAGGAACAGGTATCTAGTACTGTGTGTTCCCTCTATGCACTGCTTTGTCTGTGTTCAATAAATTCTCTACCACTGTATTTCTGATCATTTACTTCGAAATAGCTTCTAATGTCCTTTGTTGACTTCTCCCATGCTCACTGGGCTACTTACAGGTATATGGATTGCTTTAGAAACCATTGGGCATCTCCCAGTTGTCTTACAGATTTCTACACTAGCTCCACTGTTCTCAGAGAGCATGCCTCATATTCCTTAAATACTCTTAAGCTCACTGAGATGTCTGCTATGCAAATGTGTAGGGTAAGATGCACATCCTTAGAGTGCCTGTAAGTCAAGCAGGTGCAGTTTACTGACAGTGCTGTTCAGGTGCCCTGTGCCCCTACTGGTTCTCTGTCTCCCTGTTCTGCTGCTAAGGAGAAGCGACCGAAACCTGCAACTATAAAGCAAATCATCCATTTCTTCTTAAAAGTTTGGAATTTTGTTCTGAATATTTTGAAACTCTATCAATACATGCAGTAATAGTTGGTAGTAGGGCAGTTGACTGACTTTTGCTCTTATAAAATGACCCTTTGGTGAAATGTTTTATGTATTATATATAAAGGTTTCTATAGCATGTATATAAGTACATATGTGATTATGCTATATAAAAGATTATATTGCTCATTCTTAACTCTGTCTGACTTTGGGCAGTGACTTTCATTTTGTTTAGGGTGGTGTGAGCATCACGTTACTTTTAAATCATGTGTCTTTGTATTTCAGAGGGACTCCATGAATCACATCGGTGGATCCCGCCTTTTGGGCCAGTCTGACACATGTGCCTTTTGATTGGCATGCAAGGCCACCAGTGTGTGCTTCTCTCCCTGCTGGACTGGACCCTGGCCTGTTACTCCTGGTGCTCCGTCTGTCCCGTCATTCTTTTCTCACCATGCACACTCTTCTTCCGGTTGTCATCATGGAGTCAGCACCTCAGCTGGATGATTCACTTGGCCTCCTGGGCAGCTCCCTGGCCACAGCTCGGCTATCCTGTCACTGCAGAGTTCACAGCCTAGAGCCTGGCCAGCTCGCCTTTGAGAGCTTCACACAGCCGGGCACGCAGTGTGAGGACTCAGACACCAGTCCGTTCCTCCCCTGCCAGCACGGTGCTGATCCTCCCTTGGTTCCCACCTCTCTCCACACGGCTGTGGTCATTGTCACTGTTTCTGCTTTAGCTTTCTATTTCCTCCTGCTCCTTGGGTTCTTTTAAATTTTATCTTTAAAAAAAAATGTTGATTTGACCTCCGTTTCTAGGGATGCTTTTTTTTTTCTTTTGGCTAGCAACTTTGGAGTTCTCCTTTCAGTGGGTTGTACATGTGGCTCTGCTGCTGCCTGAGATGCTCCGAAGCCATCTGCCATGACCCTGACACTTCTCCGGCTCCCTTTCACATTTTTTTTCTCAGTGGCTTTAAGCACTGTGACTATGAGGTGACTCTGTCTGACTGTCTTGCATCTCTTGCTCAGTTTCCACTTGCCTCTGTGATTCTCTGGACTTAACAGCTTCTAAGTGTTTCCCAAAAAGCCAGTACATGTCGCCCAGGACATTCTTCCTGTTCCCATAGAGTGGACACCAATCACAGGTACATAAGCTGCCAGAACCTTCCTTGAGGCCACAGGTACCATTTCCATTGTCTTCCTCCTTGTTCTTTCATTTTGCACAGACCCCTGCTGTTGCCTGTGAGCTCAGGAGCTTCTCAAGAGTCTAGTCTCCCATAATCCCACACAGTGTGTTTTCCATTTGTTTTACTGAAGTCTCGATCTTCATAAACTCAGTGGGGACCACTCTGACGTCTTCCGTCTCTGCTTGGCATGATCTCTATTTCCCCATGGTTGCCGTCATTGTCTCCGTGTCCCTGACTAGTGCTACCTCATGTCACTGTCTAACCAGTCGGCCCCGTGCAGGCTACAGTACAGTTCTAACTGACATCTGGCCCGCTAGAGTTCCCTGCACCCCCACGCCCACCACGCCTGGCAGTGCCACTGGGAGGTGGTGCTGGGACACCGTGCATGTTGGGTGCTGAACTTGTGTCCTCTAATTCTTGATTTTAAGATTTTGCCTGAGGTGCTTTGTCTTTCTTTCTGGCTTTGGGCAGAGGAATGACAGGGCTTGTCCCCTGGATGCTTAGGAAAACCCTTCTGAGCTCTGCTCAGGGTTGATAATTGCAGCATTCCCAGCTCAGGCCTTCGGAAACAGAATCCATCCCACTCAGGGGCTTTGCCCTGTCTCTGTGACTCTCCTTGAGGGACCCATGGAGGACACCTTTCATGCTGCCCTTCCTTTCAGCCTCAGCTCTTCCTCAGAGTGCTGTCTGAACACAGAGATCACTGGGCTCTTCTCAGGACCCTCCTCATTGTGCCCAGAGACACAAACTTAGCTAGAAACACCACTAACTGATGACAACACAGTCTTTGTGGTCCAGTTTTGAAGTGAGGCTTCACAAAGCTGCAAACAGAAGTGAGTTTCCATCCAGAGGTTGGCCTGGAAAAGACTGTTCCAGCTTCAATGAATAAAGTAGTTGGCAAAATCCACTTGCTTACAGCTATAGGATCCAAGACCCAAGCTCTGTGCTGCCTGTTGGCTGAGGCCACCTGCAGGTCCTGACTATGTGGGCTTCTCCAACCAGCTGCTCACTTCAGGAGCAAGGTGCATGCCTAGCACCACTTTGCAAGGTGGAATCTCAGCTGATGTGATGAGACACACATGACAAACAGTATCAAGACACAGGTGTCACCCAAACTACAGAAAAGCTGATTCCATGGAGACAGGAAGACTGCCAGGTCCATAGCTCCATGGACCACCTTAGGGTCTGCCCATCACATTCACTTCATACCTGCTCCCATCTGTAGCATGGCACAAGGGAGGGGGGGCTTGACTCCCCAGAGTCCAGCTCAGAGGAAAGCAATACTGAGGGAGGATCAGGCCCAGTCTGCCAGACTGCCAGCTCCAAACGGCAGGCTAACACCCTAATCAAACTGAGGAAGACACAGAGAAACTCCCAGCCAAACAAGCACAGAAGCCTCAGACACATACATGACAGGTCAGTTCCTCAGAGTCAGTCCTGACACAGCCCAGTGTGGTTGAAGCAGCCAAGTTCTCTGGGGACATTCACCTCTGCTGAATCAACTTAATACTGAGAACACAGTACTACAAAACTGTCTGAGCTGCAACTTAGACGCACAACCTCCCCATGCCTGGTGCCAGTGTCTGTTCACCCTTCATTCCCAGCACACACATCACAGTCCTCCCTGCTCCTGACTTCCCTGTGTCCCACAGAGCCCAGTGCCTGGAGCATGTAGAAGGAACATAAGCATCTGTAACTACTGCTGGCCTTGGTAACCAGCATGGCACCTCACCGTGAGACTCCGGGCTCCTTTCCAGGTTCAGACTCCAAGGAACAAGACGTAGGAAAAGATCTCCAAGTCAGCAGGAGGGTCAGATGGACAGACCAGGAACTGCAGGGTGGATGAATCAAGACAGAGAGGAAAGGACCACGGCTCATGAAAGAGGGGTGGATGGGATGGGGCATTTTCAAAGTACTATGTAATAAATACTCACATGGAAGCCTTCCCCATGCCCCACAGTACCTAAACATCATCATTCACCTTATTTAGTGACCCAGAGCCTCAAGGATCAGACCCTTCTGTGAAGACCCAGCATGGCAGCAACACCCAGACCCAGCCACAGGACATGAAACTCAGGGAGTCCAGACGCTGGAACATACATGCCAGCCTCTAGGAGTATAACCTCACAGCACAGTGATTCTTGGGCAGCCTCGGTGTTTGTCATCAGCCCCCAAAGCCACGAAGAGTTGAGGCAGCATCTAGAAAGCTGACCACCCCAGCAGCAAGTGGTCAGCAAGTCAAAGGTCATCAAAGCACTTGGCTCCTGTGTTCTGGTTTTATATGAATAAATGTATATTTGAGAGTTTGCTAAAGATGTCATTTCGAGGGCAGCCTCACTCATGGTCATTATCATAGCCAAAGGCCTAAGAGGGACAGGTGTCTAATTCTGACAGAAAAGAAAGGTCTCTTTGTCCTAGTGTTGAAAATTTAATCCCAGATACCAGCCATGTAATTATGTCCTGTAGCTTTTGTCACCGGCACCAATGGCTGGGGGCTCTGGCTCCTTTCTGTCCAGGGGTTTATATGCCGTAGCCTTCCTGGCTGACACCACAAGGAAAATAAGTCTTGCCGTCCAACCCCATGCCTCTCCAGAAATGTATGCAATCTGGGTCCAGCTCCAGAGCCGATGGGAACTGGACATGCTAAATCTCCTTGGCCCCACACTACTCTACTACACCTTGCTCTTCTCAGGCTACAAGTGTCCCCTGTCTCCCACCTCCACACCCCATACCATCACAGGAAATACACTTGTTATCCCAGACCCACAATAACATCACCTCTGCTCAGTAGAGAGCATCCTTGGAAGGGGTCCTACACCAGATGGTAGAGAGAGACAGAGCTTCAGATCATCAATGAGAATGAACTATGGCCCTCTTTCATTGAAGCAAGAACCCTAAGTTCAAACTCGAGTGAGCAAATGGAGAGCAGGAAGAAAGCCCCTAGCAAGAGCAGTGGGCAGCAAGGAGCTATCTTCCACAGCCATCATCTGTTCCCACGTTCTCAACAAAAGCACCCAATGCAGGATCTACCTTATGGAGGTGTGAGGGAGGAGTGACCAACCCTCTAGAAGAAACAGCCCTGAGTCCTTGTGGCGGGGTACCAGTACTGCTGCAGTTCCCTCTACAGTGAGTTCTGCCTCTCCACCACCCTCGCCTGGCTGTCCAGCTAGCTGTTGCACAGCATACATGGACACTGTGTGACAAACCTCATTCAGACAGAATGATGAGATATGTGTAGTTCAAGATAATTCTTGACCCCTCCTGAGTTCTGTCGTCTCAGAGGAAGGATAAGAAAACCATGAGAGCAGGATCAATGTGCAGAGAATTACAGCTTCCAGCTAAAACAGATTTCCTAGAAATGTGGAGGGGTATTCAGTGTGGAAAATGGGTGTACTGATTGTTCTCAGGATGCATGTGTGGTGCAGAATATTTATTTAACTATGCAAAGATGTGTTGCATTTATTTAACTATGTGAAGATGTGTTACATTTGTTTATGTTGTGGAATATTTGCTTAACAATGTAAAGATGTATTTGTTTAATTATGTAAAGATGCATTGCTGTTTACCTTGCCTGCCTAAGGTACCTGACTGGTCCAATAAAGAGCTAAACGGTCAATAACAAGCGAAGAATATAGGCAGGACTTCCAGGCAGAGGAGGAGATTAGGCTTGGAAAAGAAAAAGGGAGAAAGAAAAAGAGATGACAGGGAGGCATCAGGGGCCAGCCAGACAGACACGAGAAAGAAAGTAGGACATACAGAATGAAAGGTAAAAAGCTCCAAGGCAAAATGTAGATAAATAGAAACAGGTTAAATTAAGTTAAAGGAGCAAGTGGGACAAGCCTACACTAAGGCTGAGCCATCATAATTAATAATAAGTCTCCTTGTCTTTATTTGGGAGCTAGTTGGTGGCCAGAGAAAACACCAACTACAAATGGTGCCAGCATAGGGCCCAAATTTCCACATAGGGCTTGTGAACACTGAGAAAAACGAACAAAAACAAAAACAGATATGGCTCCTTTAAGAGACACTGCTGTGCAGCAGAGCACTTGAGCAGCCAGAACACTAGGTAGAAACAGCAAGCTAAGTAAAAATGCCTGCCATAGCGCAGGTCCAACTTCCTAGAGTTGGGGCAGTTAAATACAACTCTTGGTTAAATGCAGCTCTCTGCCAGGCCTGTGGGCTTAAGGTTCGGCTTTTCATGGGCCTGAGGAGGGGGCAGAGCCAACCACCAGCAGAGGACCTAGCTGCTCCATAGCAATTAAGGTTTGGCTCATATGGTCAGAGAACACTACAGGTGCACAGTAAAAAACAGGTCTAGACGGGGGAAAAAAAACCTTTAATCAGGTTACAGTGCACATAGGTGCTTAAGAAAGAAAAGTAAATGGGTATAGACAGTCATAGGGAAAAATAGTTTAAAAATAGTTGTCTTGCTAGGCAGTGCAGCGCACGCCTTTAACCCCAGCACTTGGAGGCAGAGCCAGGTGGATCTTTGTGAGTTCGAGGCCAGCCTGGGTACAGAGTGAGTTCCAGGAAAGGCACAAAGCTACACAGAGAAAACCCTGTCTCAAAAAAAAACGGGAAAAAAAGGAGTCTGGATCCTGTATGTGCTTTGTTGACTTTAAATTTTTTTAATTCTGATGAGTGAACAGCAGCTACTGAGAGACACAGAATTATAAAAGGAACTGCTGAATTAAACTAGCCTAGATACTTTAAGAATGTCTTAACTTTAAAATGGAATTCAAAAAATGTATTGCATTGGGGAAGAGGTTATGTTTTTTGTTTCCACAGGAAATGAAAGTCTGTAAATTCCTTCAAAATTAATAGAGACAGATTAATTAGGGGAGAACCTTGAAATCTTGGCTACAGGTATAAAAAAATAAACCTATAAAAATTACAAGACAGGTGACATATATGCTGATCCCTTGACATGGGAGGAGCTCTGAGACTGGATGAGACATGATAAATCTTGTTGGTTATAGAGTCCTCGTGACGTATTATTATATGTCATCCTTTCATATGGCATGGTTATGCAGTCCAAACAAACTTATAAAATGTATAAAAAAGACAGATGTCTTTTATCTGCTCAAACATAAAACAAAAAAATCATCTTGGCTGGCTTGTATACAACACACAGTGCATACTTATGTTATTACAGATATGTTTATTAACCTCTGAAAGTTTGTGTGTTTTCAGAGCAAGGGGACCAGACACCAATGAAAATGTGTGGCCCAGGTGATCCAGCCTTTCAGAGTGCTTCTGTTGCAGGTTCCTCAGAGTTGTGCATTCAGAACAACCTCAAGGCTGCTAGCTGAGATGTCCAGCCTCACAGACTATTCTAGCCAGGACTTCAGATAAGCCTTGCACTTTCTCATTACAAAGAGACTGGACAACAAATGTTATAACTATTTTTCTTAGGACTTGACCATTATCTCAACTTTCACAGACCCCTGGGGATGCCATTGCCCCCAGACAACAAAGAAGCAGTCTAGAGAACACAATACCCACATTCCAAGAGGTGGAGTGGGTAGGTTTTTGGTCATTCAGTGGGCTATGGCTGTTTGTCATCATTTAGTAGGGATATGGGAATATAGGATAAAAAGACAGTTATTCATCTCAAATATTTTACATCAGTTTGAATTTTGTGTGTGTTGATGCAAATTTAATCTATTTTTGTTATATCATATATGTTGCTACTCTTGTTTTGAGATACTGTAGCTATGCAGCTCATTTTAAATTGTAATAAAGTTCTAGTTTGAAAGCTATTAGTAAAAAGTGTTTAGTGTTGTGAGATGGTCTGTATGTTAAATTGCTCAGATTGGTCAATAAATAAAACCTGATTGGCCAGTGGCCAGGCAGGAAGTATAGGTGGGACTAACAGAGAGGAGATTGAGGAACAGGAAGGCAGAAAGAGACACTGCCAGTCGCCACCATAAACAAGCAGTATGTGAAGATGCCGGTAAGCCACGAGTCACGTGGCAAAGTATAGATTTATGGAAATGGATTAATTTAAGCTATAAGAACAGTTAGCAAGAAGCCTGCCATGGCCATACAGTTTGTAAGCAATATAAGTCTCTGTGTTTACTCGGTTGGGTCTGAGCAGCTGTGGGACTGGCGGTGACAGAGATTTGTCCTGACTGTGGGCAAGGCAGGAAAAGTCTAGCTACAGTTTAGGATAATTAAGAAATGCAGGTTAGTAGTTAGTCATCTATAACATCAAACTTGTAGTCATGTTAGGTATGTTTTCAAGATTAAACAGACATGTTTTATATAGATAGGTGATCTTCAAATGCTTCAGAGACCTACAGAATATGACATTTAAGATGTTTAATAACCTAAGGCGTTTTGAAAAAGGACAATGAGACATGTGTGCTCCTGGCAGCACCAATTGACTTCATAAAAGGATAATGGGCATCTAAGAACTTCCATATGGAGTTTGCTTTCACTATGTCAAAGCTAGCCATTTGGGCAAGAAACTACCTTTGCATCAACTGCTGACTGTATGCTGTACAAACTGGATAAGTAGGGCACAAAGGGGGAAAAAAAAAACAAGGTGGGACAGTCCTTCAAAATCCCTGCTTCACAGAAAAATCTGTCAGATATTTTAGGTGTAGGCCAAAGATGGATGTCACAAATTTGGACTCACCAAGATAGGCTAGATAATGGGTGAGTATCTAGCAGAGCAATCTTAGGTGACTGTCCAGGTAGCTAGATGTCTCTGGCATTTCTATAGTTTTGAAAGTTGCTTGCTGCACTTCCTGTTTACTCAGGTAATATTATATCCTTCTTGGGACGATGATGAATTGAAGATGAGATAGTTATAGTTTTCCTTGTTATCACATTCAGAAAAGAAACATAAGAGATATGTTTATAAGGAGAAACATAAAAGCTTAAATTGAATCTAAGAAAATGTTTTGAGGTCTAAAAAGTTAATTTTTGGGTTGGTATACAAGTTAGGATAGAAAGTAAATTAGGTATACACTTTGGACTCACCAAGATAGGCTAGATAATGGAGTATTTTCTCTGAATTTGCCAAATGCACATGAAACTGAAATGTAATATTGATATTGTTCTTATTGTATATAGTCTTACTATAGTAAAGCTAAAACCTTTCTTTTTATTTAGACAAAAAGAAGAAAATGTTGCAGAATATTTAACTATTCAAAGATGTGTTACATTTGTATAAAATGTAATGATGTATTGCATTTGTTTATATTGTGAGTATTTGTTTAACTATGTAAAGATGGGTTGAATTTGTTTATGTTGCAGAATATTTAACTATGTAAAGATGTGTTGCACTTATTTAATTATGTAAATGTGTTGATGTTTTACCTTGCCTGCCTAAAGCACCTACAGAATATGACATTTTTTAGATTGCCTCTAACAAAAAGCTGAACAGTCAATAGTGGGGGAGGAGGTATAGGCAAGACTTCTGGGCAGGAGAGTAAGGGAGGAGGAATTTAGGCCCAAGAAGAAAGAAAAGAGAGACACCAGGAAGACACCAAGGGCCAGTCAGCCAGACACTGAGAAAGCAGGAAAGTAGGACATATAGAATGAAAGATAAAAAGGCCCAAGACAAAATGCAGATGAACAAAAACTGGTTAAAAAAAAAGGAGCTAGTGGGACAAGCCTAAGCTAAGGCTGAGGATTCATAATTAATAATAAGTCTGCATGTCTTTAGCTGGTGGCAGCCCAAAGAAAATTCCAACTACACCTGTGCAGTGAGGTGCAGCCTGCATTCTTGAGGTGACTTACCCATGGTGAAGCCCTTTCATGCTCCCAGAAGCCAGGATGGCAGGCCCCCTGGTCAGAGGTTACCACATTCACTGCTGCCATGTGACCCTCCCCATTCCCACATGCAATGGGGAGGGGGGCACTTGCTAAGCATCTGCAGCATTGTACTAGCCCAGTCAGAGAGGCAGAGTGGGGCCGAGGCTTCAATAGGCAGTGAGGACCCCCCTGCAGGGCACACTCAGCTAAGGCTGGCTCTACACACGGCATTTTCATAGCTCACAGCACCATAGGAAGGGGTGGGGTCCTCTTGGCCTAGGAGAACATTTGACCCTGTTTGGTAGGTGCCCCTTCATGGACTTTTAGGGGCTCAGGACTTGCCTGTGGGAGACCAGGGTCCAAATACAGTCCCCACGATCCTCTTCCACCATACACTGCCATTCCCCATGCCCTTACCTGGCTGTAACCATGAAGGAAAGCCCCTTATACAGTCTGGCTTAGCCCTGTTATCAACAACCCCTACGATCTTGAGATAGAGACTGAGCATAAAAGAGCGAGGCATGAATCCATGCAGTAATGGGGACACAACTACTGAGGAAGTCCAGGTGAGTACAGAGGACCATGAGTGAGCTGCAAGTTGAGCCCACCAGGCACCCACAGTCTAGGGTACAGAGGGTCCATCATAAGTCCACCTCTGAATGGGAGACCGAAGTGAAAAGGTATGGCCTCCAGACCTGTGTGCCACAAGGCCAGCCCATGTAGTTACTTAACTGGGGGTGAGAAAGTTTCCAGCCCTTTACCATGAGAAAGACAAAACACACAGATCCTCTCCAGCAGCCATGAACAGGAAGGATGCTGATCACATATCAAAAGCAGATCTGATGGCCTACATTCAGGCCAACACTTTTCTTCTTAAGGTCAGGGCGAATCACCGCACTCGGAAGTCTCTGCTTGTGATGTAATTAACTGATCTCAGCTCAGCAATAAACCCAGAACATCAATCTCAGCATGGGGCCACAGAGACCGCATCATCTGGTCCAGAGCTTACCAGGCTTCATTGGTCTGAACTTCATTGCCCAAGGTGGCCATTGCCACTTCCAGGTGGTAAACTCTCCACACTTGGCACTCATCATGGTTTGCCTTCCCTGTCCCCAGAAACTTTTGCAGTAATTAAGAGAATAAGAGCAGGATGGTGCAAAATCAAAACATTTGCATCATTGCTCTTTTTAAAATAGTAAACATATCCATAGATCATGCAAGACTTCCTTCCCCTTGACAAACATTTGTTACAGGGAAGTTTTACTGAAAGATCCTACACCACTCTCTTCTTTTTTGATGCACTTGGGTTCACCCTCCTGAATTCTCACCAACATACTGTTTCTCCAGTGTCTTTTCTCCCTGCTGTCACTTTACTAACTCAGCAAAGTGATCAAGGTTTCCTTAGGTCAAGTACAGTAAACACTAAGTCTCCTTTGAGCTCCCACCATGTATTTTAAATTCCTGTAAGACTTCACACACAACTTTTCTCATTTTCTCTCCAACATATAGCGCAGGGGATGTCATAAACTAACTGCTACATCATCCTTAGCTGCCCCGAGCTACTATCATACCTACACATTTATATTGCAAAAGTGGGCATTTAATTCCAAGACCATAGGAAGGTTGAAGAATACAGTGATGATTTCAATATTTTTGTTATTTCTTATATTTATGAGAAAGTACGTTATTGTCCATCTACTGTTTCATATTCCCCAAACAAAACAGCAAAGACTGCTGGATAACTCTATTGATTAGGAAGATGAGTGGAGTTGAAGATGTTTGAGTAAATTTGGAAAGACAGAGAACAATCTACAAAAAAAGGCAGAGGATAGTCAGAGAATGAGTGCCCTGATAATTATGGACAATGCAAATTTCCAACTATGTTAGCCATTCAGATCTCAGTTTTTTCTATATATTTTTAGAGCTTCATGTTACATGAGATTTAACTTATGTCATATTATTTTCTCTCTGGAAAAATATATTAAGTGGATACAGCAACCTTGAAAATTATTGCAATGGAGTAAATAAGACCCGTAATGGAAATTAGTCCAAGAGAATATTCAGTAAAGGAAAGCAAAGAGACCAAGTCATTAGATGAAAGTAGTTAAGGTCAATCATAGTGCCCTAGTGAGGGCAGTAAGAATGCACAATTAAAAATAAAATTATGATCTATAATACATTATGCTTTATGATTTTTTGAAGAAAAAACGAATTCTAAAAGAATGCTGAATTTCTACACTTAGAATGAGTTTAAAAATTATCAAAAGGGGCAGAGGATAATGCTTAGCTTGTAAGGTGTTTACCTTGGATGCATGAAGCTCTGGTTCAATCCCTATTACTGTGTTAAAAAAAATGGTTGTACTGGGACAATCCTGTAATCCTAACAGCAGGTGAAGGAAGGAGGATCACATGTTCAAGATCAACACTGTGTACATTGTAAGTTTGAGGCAAGCCTGGGATACATGAGATCCTGTCTCAAAACACAAACCAGAAAAGAATTGAGGATTAAATTTTGATACCTCTGACACATTGTTTATGTTAGTTCCAGACAGAAGCTTTGCTTATCCTCCAGTTCTGTACAAAAAGAGGCCATCATTGCTGTTAAAGTGTCTTTATACTAATTAAACATCTGGCTGGCTGTTAACAAACAAACACTTTTAAAAATATTAGAAAATATTCTATATTTATTAAAAACATATCATAACATTATTCACATACACAATATGTGAAAACTATGCTTAGTAGGAAATGAAAGATAAATATGTCTTAATGCAGAATGCTTTAAAATAGAGAATGATTTAATTCATTACACAAGTTCATTTTATTCTCTTGACAAAGTACCTGTGTTTGTCTTGGAACTCATTAAACTGATAGTGTATTGAGTAAATGTAATTTAACCTTTAATTAAAAGATCATTATTAGAACTTAGCATTTTAATGAGACAGCTAAAATGAATTAATTGCAATAGAAGAAATATGGTTGAACTACTGTAGTGTATGATAGATTATAATTAGGAATAATGTCAAACATTATATGTAAATGTAAATTGTTATTCAAATCTTAACCTGAAGTTAATATCTTAATATATAGGCATGATTATAGTCAAACAAAGCATTATTATATCTTACTAAAGATGTTAAGGAATATTTTCATAGTTTCTATCAATGGAATTAGTACTTATAGATACAGATTATATTAAGGAAATAATATATTTTATATATACAAAGGGACCTGTGCTTAGAAGATCAAGTAGGTTAATATGGTGTTATAAATTATTTTATTAATTACATGTATTCTTTAGAAGTTAAATTCAAACACTATTCTTATGTACTCGTCACTTTTTTTTATTTCTTCAAAAATTCCAGGTTCAAACACATGTGAAACCATATAAATGTGTGTACAAAATAATGCTATCTAAAGAATAAATGATTTGATCTGATATGTATAAAAAAATCTGTGCTAACAATTGATAATTCTCCAATTTGGGGCATAAGAGGGTTTGAAGAGTACTTTGTTTACATTGAACAGATACACAACAGTACAACACTAAAATGCAAAACGTAATGTGGACACAGGACATGAGCCAAGGAAAGGGTTCATGTCTTGCTTACACACCCTATTTCATCTCTCAGTTTTCCAAACAATCTCAATGTTGATCATGATGTTTCTGGCTGAATTAACTTACTCACATATTTTTCAATTATCCAAGAGATATTTGATAATATATTTGTATGTGTTACATACATGATGTGGATTTAGGTGACTTTACAGTTAATGAAATGAACTTAATTGTGTAATATTAGTGTGGAGTTAAAAAGGGTTGTTGCTACTGAAACATAATTTGGGCTCAACTTAAAAAGATGTCTCACCACTGAGTCTTTACTATGAAGAGGAGTGCGCCAGTTCTTCCTCAAACTGAGTAATACTCAATCCCAAACTATCACAAAATGAGCTAAATTTTACTTTTTGGCCAAGTTGGAATAGCTTACATTAGAGATTTATTCAATCTAACCCGAAATAGAGAATAAGAAAATACTTATCCTTCCTGCAATACTCCAGTGATTCATGGGAGAATCTTATGGGAGACAGAAAACATTGAGTTAAAACCCCAGTCACCTAGGCTCTAGATGGACAGACTCTCCAGTCCGTACACAGAATACAGCACTGAAATGCCTGAATAAAGGAAATGTCAACCTGTTGACAGAAGAGGAGAGAGAGAAAGCAAGATAGAAAGGAAAAAGAATAAACTGTGAGCTCTTTTTTTTAAAGAAATCATTTTATTCATAAATAGCATCAAAAGAATAAAATTCAATAGGAAAAAATCAAAATGATTCCAGTTTTGTTTCAGTTGAGGATTATTCGGTTTATTCCTTTGAGGAAAGTATTCAAAGTTGAATAAAGCCCAAAGAAAGAAATGTAATAATTCCAAAGTTCACACAGGATAGAAAGAGATTTTATTTCTCTATTTTTTTTTCTTTCTATTACTAAAATGAAAATCAAGACAATCCATTGGTGGGGGCAGTGAGGGGCTCTAAAATACCTCTGCAATAAAGGGAAACAGGTTTTATCAGGCAAATCTGATTCATAAAAGAACATATTTCAGAATTTCCTTAGAATACAAACAAAACAACAATAACAACTAACCTATCACTATCTAAAGTGAACTTTAGAGGCATCAAGATCGTAGAGGTCGCACACACACACTAAACATGCACATAAAGAAACAATGCATTAACAAAAGCACCCTTTATAACAACTATCAGTCAATAACATCAGTTGTGGTGGTTTAAATAAGAAATGTCTCCCATAGGCTTGGGAATTTAAACACTTGGTTTATAGTTGATGATACTGTCTTGATAGGCTTCAAAGGTGTGGCCTTGCAGGAAGAAACCTGTGCAAGCTTTGACAGTTCATAACCTCATCTGCTTCCATGCTATTCATGCTTTTGGTAAAAGGTGTGGCACTAATTTTAAGTGGTATTAATGATTAAAAAAAAAAAAAAACCCAGAGTCAGATAGTGGGGTAAATAATGAAAGATCAGAGAGACAAGGTAATTAGCCATCAGAGAAACTTCTTACCACCGCTGAATCCTCGGGCCGAGTGGAAGATGAGATCCTATCTCAACGAATCCTCTAACAAAAAGCCTCTGAGTCCTCAGTCGAAAACCTGGGGCAGTCTAACAGGTCTGAGTCCTCAGCAGAAAGGCTTTAGTTCTGTCTCCTAACAACTTATGTACCCTTCACCCTGCCATATCACTTCCTTCCTAGTGCTCGGATTAAAGGCATGTGGGCTTCCCAAATACTGGTAGCAAAGGGTGTGACTCCCAAGTACTGAGATTAACGGTGTGTGCCAGTTTCCCTTCTAGACTGAATAAATCTCATTGTAGTCCAGGGTGGCTTTGAACTCACAGAGATCCAGAGGGATCGCTGCCTCCGAGTGCTAGAATTAAAGGTGTGTGCCATCATTGTCTGGCCTCTATGTTTAATCTTTTGTCTGGCTCTGTCCTCTGATCCTCAGGAAAGCTTTATTTGATACACAATATATCACCACAGTGTGGTCTGTCAGCTTCCTGCTCCTGTTCAATGCCTGCTGCTTTCGGCATATTTCTAAGTCATGAAAGAATCACTCTAGAACCTTAAGCCAAGCATAAGCTCATTCTTCCATAAATCACTTTTGGTTATGATGCTTTATCACAGAATCAAAAAGTATAACTAAATACGGACATTGTCACCAGGAGTGGGGCTGTTGCTTTGAAGAACTCAACTATGGTTTTTAGGGAGAATTAAGGAAGAATGAAACTTTTGAATTTGGTTGAATATTGTGAGCAGAGCATAAAGGGCCATGCCAATAGGTACCAGACAGCAACAGTTTTGAAAGCAAAGCCAACAGTAGGGGTCAGCTAAAGAGGTTTCCAAGAAAAGAAATGTCTTTAACAACTAGAATATAAGCCATTCCTTTTAGGTTTGGCAAATGATCCCTATGCTGATTTACCTTGTTCTAAGAACTTGTCTGAGGCTTAAGTAGAAGTAATGGACTCATTTCTTGAGTGGAGGATATTTTAAGACATTATAGGGTTGAATTGTGTGGTGTCATTACTATGCTTACAATGAAAAAGAACAAGTGGGGCAGAAGGAAGTAAAAAGTACAGTGTTGTGAGGCAAAGCAAACAATAAACAAAGCCCCACAAGACTAGGAAGCTATAGTTTATTCTGAATGAGAAGCTGTGATAGTAAATGAAATTTGTGCCATTAAAAAGAGGCTTCCTCTGCTCGAGAACAAAAAGAAGGATACACTCAGAGCCCCATCCAGTTAGGCTTCCAATTTATGAAAAGAAAGGGCTTAAAGAGTTCTCCATTCGTTGATAGCAAATGTTTTTTTAGGAATCTAGCACCAAACTAATATTAAGTTATAAACAAAACAATGTGCCTGTACAGAGACCTGCTTCACTTACATGTAATTTATTTGGATCATGATGTTTGAGGGAATCTCTGCTGAGTGCATGTGGGTTTTGATATGCTCTTTTAGGTACTATGGTGCTGTGTAAATCAAAGTATATAGATCAATGCATTAGTTGTATAATATTGGAGAAGTTACTTGTAGTTTTGATTCACAATTTCTTCAGGAAAAATTAAGGAAAATTCTACACAAAATTTATGCAAATTATGAAGTTCATTTTCATAGGATATAAATTAGAAAATGTTCTATTATATTAAGCACAATGAATAGCTATATTTTATAGAGAATGATAATTAATTAGTTAGTACTCCAGTTATTTTACTGAATGTCAAACTTGTTTTCCTATCTGAAAGTAATGGCACTGCATACACTGGAAAGCAATTTGATCAACATTAGCTCCCAGACAGAGCTACTGAGTGGGATAAATTTTGGCTTTAATACATTATTCACAATACATTTTGATAAACTCCTGTTATAGTGTGCTCTGGTTTTATGAAGAAATACTTTCCTTTACAAAATTGTTATCTATTTTATTCTATCTTTATAAACAGCAGTAAAGCCTTTATTCAGTTTAATTTACTATTCAAATACATAGTTTTACAATTCTCATGAATATCTTTTATTTTAAATTCAAGCTGGCTATATATTGACAAGTTCACAATGTAATTAATTTTGTTGTATATTTATCCTAAATCTCTTCTAATGGCTTTTCAATATTAATATGAGTTTGGTAAAGTATAAATAGAACTTTAAACTACATATGTGCATATACAGAGATACAAACATACATATTTTAACATATGTTTTACTTTTACTCACTTGTGAACATCTTAAGTAAACAATAATTTGAGCCATACAATTTTTGCTATTCTTCCTTCACATCTACTGGCCAATGTGATTTTTTAAAATACTATTCAATTTTGTAAGTATTGTAATAGAATTATTACAATGACCTGATTGCCTCTGTCAAAACACCAACATTTATTCATTTAGAAGAGAGTCTTATTCTAATATTAATCTATACATCAGTTTGACAGCATGCTCTTCAGTAAAATAACTTTTTTCCTCTTTAATTATGCAGCCTTTCAGAGGTTTTGTTAAAGATCCCTTCATTCTGAAAGTCATTAGAATCACCTGAATTCACAACAATAAAGAATAGACAAGTGACACTTTATCATTGAATTTAATTATCTCAAGATGTGTGGTATTTTTGTATGTGGTAAGAATACCACTGCCTAGTTTTTAAACTGAAGCTTGAAACACGCTTATTATTCCTTTTTTAAATCATAAAATATCCCTAATTTATAATTGATATTAAAAAAGATACTTTTTAAGTCCATCTGCACATCCATATTTAATCAATTTTTATTATTTAATGTTTTAATCTTTTATATTTTATTTTATTATCACCTACTTCAGTATGGGTGTAAAAGTTGCTTATTGAATATATCCTTTTGTTGTTGTTTGAGGACTGCTATCAACCAGCACCTCCACTTGAGTCATACATTTGGAGAATTCTGTGCAGGGATCTTGTATTGGGGTGTCCTATGAGTGCTAGAGAGCATATACAGAAGTAAAAAGTCAAGAACCTAGAATCACTGAGTATGGTACAGATAATCACTAAGAAAATGTTGTCAATAACGATAGGAAGATGGTTCAGAATTTAAGAGGACATATCGCTCTTATAGAGGACTCTAGTGTGGTTTCCAGCAACCTTGTCAGATTACTTACAACCAACTGTTACTGCAGCTCCATAGGAGACCCAACGCCTCTGGCTTGCAGAAGGACATACATTCATATGCCAATGCCAATATAAAGACACATACATATTTTTAAAAAAATCTTAAGAGAAATAAAATCCCCAATACCTGGAAAGACAGTTCACTCCTTAGTAGCAGTAGCTTAGAAATGATAAAGACAAATAATTTATATCACAAATAAACTATGAGTTTTTGCATGGTTTTTGAATCAGTTAATAATGAATGTGTGTCTTTATCAATGTTTTGATTAGTAGCTTTCAAAGTATAATTTTATACTTTTATTAAAAAACTGAAAACACAAAAGCACTTTTTATTGCTTTATTCTCTAGTATATTATATCCTGACCATAGTTTTCCCTCCTTCCTCTCCTCCATTCCCATCCACTCATCCTCCACTTCCCTTCAGAAAAGGGCAGGCCTTCCAGGGATATCAACCAAACATATCATATCAAATTGCAATAGGACTAGGCATCTCCCCTCATAATAAGGTTGTATGAGGTAACCAGTAGGAAGCAATGGATCCCCAAAGCAGTCGAAAGTATCAGAAACAGACCCTGCTCCCTGTTAGGAGTCTCACAAAAATACTAAGCTATACAACTATAACATATATGCAGAGAGTCTAGATCAGACCCATGCAGGCTCGCTGATTGTTGGTTCCTTCTTAGTGATCCCCGATGAGTCCTGGTTTTTCTTGTGGTGTTTAGATGCCCCCCTCCCTGCCAGCTCCTACAATCCTCTCTCCCCTTCTTCTGCATGATTCACTGAGGTTTCCTCAGTGTCTGCTGTTATATCCCTCTTTTCGTTTCTCATTTTGTTAATTTTTATATTCTCTGTCTGTCTTTTAGTTAGTGTGGATAAGGGTTTGTCTGTCTTGTTGATTTTCTCAAATACCCAACTCTGTTTGACTCTTTATATTGTTTTCTTTGTTTGTGTCTTGTTCATTTCAGGTCTCAGTTGGACGATTTTCTGCCATCTACTCTTCAGTGTGTTTGCTTCTTTTTGTTCTAGAGCTTTCAGATGTGTTGTCAAGTTGCTAATATGAGATCTCTGCAATTTCTTTTTGAAGGCACTTAGTACTAAGTACTTTTCTTCTTAGCTTTGCTTTCATTATGTCCCATTACTTATTGTATGTTGTGCCTTCATCTTCATGGAATTCTAAGAAGCCTTCAATTTCTTGCTTATTTCTGCGTTAACTCAGTAGTCAGTCAGTAGAGAGTTGTTCAGTCTCCACAAGTTTGTAGGCTTTCTGTTGTTTCTGACATTGAAATCCAGCTTTAGTCTGTGGTGGTCTTATAGGATACAGAGAATTATTTCAAACTTTCTTGTATCTGTAGAGACTAGCTTTGTGAACAAGTATATGATCATTTTGGAGAATGTTCTGTGAAGTTCTGAGAAGAAGGTATATTCTGTGTTTGGGTGAATTGTGTAGATATCTTTTAGGTTCACTTGAGTCATAGCATCTGTTAGCTCCATTTTTTTTCTCTGTTTAATTCTTGTTTGTGTGACCTGTCCATTGGTAGAGGAGTAGGGTATTGAAGTCTCCCACTATTAATGTATGGGGATTGATGTGTGATTTAAGCTTTAGTAATGTTTCTTTTACAATTTTTGGTGCCTTTGCATTTGGGGCATGTGTTTTCGTGGATGTAATTAACCTCCTTGTGTTGGAGTTTTCCTCCTAATACCTTCTGTAGGGCTGGATTTATGGATAGAGATTGTTTAAATTTATCTGTGTCATGGAATATCTTGTTTTCACCTTCTGTGGTAATTGAAAGTTTTGCTGTGTCTAGTAGAGTGGCCTGGAATCTATGATCTCTTAGAGTCTTTAGGACATCTATCCAAGCCTTTCAGGGTTTTAAATTCTCCATTAAGAAGACCAGTGTAATTATAATAGGTCTGTCTCTTTATGTTACTTGTTCTTTTTCTCTTATAACTTTAGTATTCTTTTTTGTTCTCAATATTTAGTGCTTTGATTATTATGTGGCAAGAGAACTTTCTTTTCTGGCTCCATCTATTTTGTGTTCTGTAAGCTTCTTATATAATTTTATATTCATCACCTCTTTAGATTAGGAAAATTTTCTTCTATGATTTTGTTCAAAATATTTCCTTGGCCTTTGAGCTGGGAATCTGGAATCTTCTCCTTCTTCTATTTCTATTATTCTTAGATTGGGTCTTTTCATGGTGTCTGTGATTTCCTGGATGTTTTGTGTCAGGGACTTTTTAGTTTTAACTTTCTCTTTGACTGATGTATCAATTTCTTCTTCAGTGCCTGAGATTTTCTCTTCCATTTCTTGTATTCTCTTGTGTCCGTGGTTCCTGTTTGCATACCTTGAATATTCATTTCCAGAATTCTCTCAGCTTGTGTTTTCTTTATTGCTTCTATTTCCATTTTCAGGTCTGTAGCAGTTTTATTCATTTCCTCCAACTCTTTGTTTGTTTGTTTTCTTGGCTTGCTTTAAGCAATTTATTCACTTTCTCCCATTGTTTGTTTGTATTTTCCTAAGTGGTTTATTCATTTCCTCCTTAAAGACATCAATCATCTTTATGAAGTTAGTTTTAGGGTCTTTTTCTTGTGCTTCTGTTGTGTTGGAATATTCAGGGCTTGCTGTAGTAGGATAGCCAGGTTTTGGTGGTAACATATTGCCTTCATTGTGATTTCTTTTGTTCTTATGCTGGCCTCTATATGTCAGGGTTTGGGATAATTAAAAGTGTAGGTTTTTCTTCATTAGATGGTTGTTTGTTCCTTGGTTTCTGTTTCCTTCCTGTTCTTCTGGTCTGTGTTGCCTGGGTTTCTCAGTCTGCATGGTCTCTAGTACAAAGAGAAGTCTTTGCCCCTGGTGTAAGCTGGGAAAAGGGAACTAGGAGGGTGCAGAATTCATGATAGGATAGAGGGATGCCAAGATTGTGAGAGGCTGGGGAGTTTGGCAGGCAAGTAGCATGCTTGTACTTTTCATAGTCTGTTTTGTCTCTTGTAGAGTAGGCAGTCTCTACCCCAGTTGGGGGTTTGGATATTGTAACAAGGATGATTGGGGACTAGGGATAGGGTGAGCAATAGCTGAGAGAGCTGGGTATTTTGGTTGGCTGGCAGCTTACCTGTTCTTCTCCCAGTCTGCTTGATCTCTGGTAGAGTGTGGAGTCCTTTACCCTGTGGGATGCTTGGATACAGCAAGCAGGAAGGCATGCGACTCAAGGTGTGTGTGTGGGTGGATGCTGAGATAGTGAAAGAGTGTGGAAGTTTGAGGTGGCAGCATGAAGACTACCTGGACTTCTCCCAGTCTGTGGCGTCTCAACTAGAGCAGGGCTAAAAGCATTTTCCTTCTAGTATTATTATCTTCCTTATAATACTAGAATAACTGATTGAGAGGAAAATATTTGCTCTTTTGAGACTGAGAAGCAAAGAAAATAAATGGAGTAAATTAACAGTCCAACTGAACATATTTTAGGAGTTCTTTTCTCTATGTTGTTACACAATTTAATTCATGTTACAATGACATAATTTACATAGAAAATAAGTTAAAAAAACTAGCAAACTATTTTTAGGATACATACATCTAACAATTCTAAAAAACACTGTTCAAGCAAAATAAAATTAGCACAAACACATCAAAAACTATCACTTCATTGGTGATCTATTTATAAAAATTTAAGAAGTAGATGTCTAACAAGCTAAAATAAGTTGCAAAAGTATATTCAGAATTTAAAAAGAAAATGTAGATGTAGGCATTACAAAGACTTTGAGAAACTAATTAGTTATTAAAATAAATAATTTAATAGTTTAGAGAATGAAATGGCATGATGCTATAGAAGAAAAATTTTAGTTCTGTTCTTTATTGCTCCCCCACATGCTTATCTTAAATCCTGAATATATTTGCTCCTCTAAGAACTGATACCAGTACTTCTTAGTCATATAAAAATGTGGCCACAAATTTCATTTTTACCACATTTATTTACACATATTCTAAATTATTTGGTCATATATATGTACAATAACTTTTTCAAGAAAGATTTACAAGCCATCATTATGAAGAAACATTATTTTTGTTCTCATAACTCACTAAAACTTTATTACATTTGAGTATTTTTTCAATACTCACCTTTCCTGAAATTCCACTAGGCTATATTCAGTGCTATGTATTATAAAACATTGTTGCTCATTTAAATGCCAAATAAATCAGTAACTACAATGGCAGAATTCTTATTAAAATAGAAGCTGCAGGCAAATGAAATTTATGAACTTTTATTTTAGGAAAGAATTAATTCATGATATGGGCAACATCTTGAACTGAAGATGAATCTGGTTCCACATGCAGTATAGTCGGTACAATTTATACACAAAGAGAGGAAGAAGCACCTTTAGGTAGGCTGTTTTAGGCTCAGCATTTGACTTATTTGAATATATCTAAGTAGTTTAGTTATGACTACCTAAAAGTTAGGCTGTTATGATTTCCTCACACTCACTGCACTCACTATTTACAATAATAATTCAAGAACTTGGTTTCTATTGAGGAGCCATATAGATTGTGGCTTAGGTTAAGGATTCAGAAAAACAACTGAGTCCCAGTAGCGCAGCTAGCTTAAATTCTTTTAACCTTACTGTTGGGAGATGTGTTCACAGATTTCAGAGTGCATAATAACTGAAACAAAGCTTTGAAAATAACTTAAAGTTTTACTAAAATGTTCTTGATAAATAGTTTTGAGGTGAAAAACCCAAGAAGATAATCTGAAGTTTAAGAAAGGCACATAGTTGAATTCGGAACTCCTTAAGGTCAGGGACAAGAACAAAGCAGTCCAATTATTACTAGCTAATCCACTTTTCTTGCTAGGATTGATGATAACCAAAGGTGATGATTAATTCCTTGTACCCATTTTTTCCCTCAATCTCCTGATATAAGAAACTATTGATGATAACCTTAAAGATTTAAAGTAGAGCTGACTGATTCTATTTTTTTCTTTATTTAAAATTTTTGTTATTAAGAAATTTTCTATTCATTTTGCATACCAACCACAGATCCCCCTCTCCTCCCTCCTCCTGCCCCCCCCAGCCTTCCTCCCCAACCAATCTCCCCATTCCCACCTCATCCAAGTCAAGGTCATCCATGGGGATTCAGCAGAGTTGTACTTTCAGTTGGGGTAGGTCCAAGGCCCTCCCTCCTGCACCAAGGCTGTGCAAGGTGTCCCCCTATAGGGACCAGGCTCCAAAAAGCCCACTCAAGCATCAGGGATGGATCCTTATCCCACTGCCTGGGGGCCCTCTAACCAGTTCAAGCTAAACAACAGTCTCTCCTATCCAGAGGGCCTACTCCAGTCCCATGGGGACTCCACAGCTATTGGTCCACAGTTCATGAGTTTCCACCAGTTTGGCTGGCCATCTCTGTACATTTTCCCATCATGCTCTCCATGTCCCTTGTTCATAGAATCCCTCCTCCCTCTCATCAATTGGACTCCTGGAGCTTAGCCTGGCACCTGACTGTGGATCTCTGCATGTGCTTCCATCAGTTACTGGATGAAGGCTCAAGACTGATTCTTTTTCACACCTAAAAGTTTATGTTCCTTTAAGATTCCTTATAAGATTACCTTCCAAGGTAAGTAATTTAATTTTTTTTGTAACTTCAAATTAAGCCTGCCAGTAAAAGACTTGACTGAGAAGAATACCTTGCTTGCCTACATAGTTAATCTCTAACACGTTGCTTGGGTATGGACGTATGTGAGTTCTTGGGATAATTAGTTTTTCACCTGTAGTACATAAAATGTCTAATAATGTAAGGGAGATAAAAGACATGTTTTTGAATGTATTCATTGTAATCATTCATTTGAAAAAAATGTAACCACATTATAATTTTTATATTGCCTGAAATTTTTTCTGGGTTATTTAAGCTATAAGGGAAAGAATAGACATCGAGTTAGAGTGAATGAAAATGATGGGCTGGAAGGAAAATATCAAGAATGAGAGAGTGAAAATGAGTTAGAAGGGAAAAACTAGGAATGAGAGAGTTAGAAGGAACTAGAAAGGAAACATTGAGAATAAAGACAAAGTAGGAAGGAAAACATGAATAACGAGAGAAGAAAATCACCAGGAAAATAAAGAATAGAGAATGCAAAAGAAGAATTAAGAAAAAAGCCTGAAGGAAACCATGAAGAGAGTGAGTGTCTTTTTCCCTTAATCCACTCAGATAGAAAGTCTAGTATACTCCAATGCTATGGATTCCTTTTCATCCTTGTGCTGCTGGAAGCTGTCTACCCCCGCTCCACGTCTCAGGCAACAATACTCACTGACTTGCTCTTCTTGGCTTGCTCATCTGTTTTCGCATAGAAACTAGAACTACCAGCCCAAGGAAGGCACTGCCCATGATGGACTGGGCCCTCAGCCATCAATCGCTAATTTAAAAAATGCCCCACGGCAAGATATTATAGGGTCATTTTCTCTATTAAGGTCCTCCTTTCACATAACTCTTGCTTCTCTCAAGTTGACATAGTGCTGACTAGAGTACCCACAGATAAATGTAGCTCTCCCATCAGCAACAAAACCTTCATTTGGCAACCGAAAGAGATAATTACAGAAACCAAACTGGGTAAACTGCAAAGAACAACTGAATTTGGGGTGCCCAGTCTAAGTTGATATATCCACATCAAAATCTTCTATCTAAGGTATCTCTCATGAAGAGAGAGTAGAATGATTTTAATAGAGCCAGAGTTCCAGGATGTTTGTTGAGAGACTTTTGTCTTCTAGATATGACAGGAAAGTTACACCCATGAAATTTCAACAATATGGATACCTAAATAAGACCATAACAATAACACCAATTCACATACCAATGTGAGTGGAGGATCTCTCACAAGGCTCTACCCCGGAAATAGATTATATATATATATGTGTGTGTGTGTGTGTGTGTGTGTGTGTGTGTGTGTACGTGTATGTGTAGATGCCATTTGAAAGAGTCCAGGAGGAGGGTTTTGTACATGGGAGGAGTTGGAGGAAGAATAGCAGAAAAAATGGTATAAATAGGACATATAAATGAAGACGAAAGAGGTAAGGTTGTTCTCTGGCCTCAATATGTGTGTGTATACACATGTACACAAACATATCTATCTGCGTTATATGAACACACATGGAGACATAGATTTAAAACAAGATGAAACAGAGTGGCATACCTTCTACCTTCCACATAGGTTGTAGTTTATATAAGAAATTAGATTACACATTATTGTAGGGACGAGTGCTTTGTTAACTCTCTTAACTGAACTCCAATTTATGCTTTGACTCTAGTGAATAGAAGCAGAGTAGGAAAGATTTGCAGTGTTTGGGAATCACTATTTAAAGGAATATCACCTGCTTTCTCTTTCTCCTTCAATCCATATTGTTGTTAGAGTTTTCCTGCCTTGTCTACAGTCAGGACAAATCTTTGTCATCCCCCAGTCCCACAGCTGCTCAGACCCAACCAAGTAAACACAGAGACTTATATTGCATACAAACTGTATGGCCGTGGCAGGCTTCTTGCTAACTGTTCTTATATCTTAAATTAACCCATTTCTATAAATCTATACCTAGTCACATGGCTGGTGGCTTACCGGCGTCTTTACATGCTGCTTATCCTGGCGGTGGCTGCAGTGTCTCTCCCCCTTCTTCCTGTTTCCCCAATACTCCTTTCTCCTTGGTCCCGCCTATACTTCCTGTCTGATCACTGGCCATCAGTGTTTTATTTATAGAAAATGATATCCACAGCACCATATCTCTTAGCTTTGGATTATTGATATGAACTATTTCACCCCAACCCTAATAACTTGAGATGGATTGTATGATCTCATCATCATTTACTCACTGGAAGGGTCTGAATCTGGAGCACTGTTTGTCTCTTAGGACAGAAGTGTTCTGAGTAACCTGAAACCATCTGCACTTCTAAATGTGGCCCTCAGAGATCATACGTTTTATTCTTTTTACTTTATTTTTAGTAATTAATCAATTAATTTTTTTCCCAGCCTGATCATATTTCCTTCCTCCCTCACACCTTTCCTGCCAATCCCTCTCCCCAAACCCCCCCTCTCCCCATCCACTCCTCCTTTTTCTTCAGAAAAGGACAGGCCTCCCATGTCTATCAACCAGCCATGGCATATTAAGTTGCAGTAAGACTAGGCACCTCCTCTCCTATTAAGTCTGGACAGGACAGCCCAGTAGGAGGAAAAGGTCCCCAAAGTAGGTAATAGAGTCAGAGACAGCCCCTGTTTGGAGTCCCACAAGAAGGCCAAGCCACACAACTGTAAAATATGTGCAGATGAACTTGGAAATGTCAGACATGTCCCAGTAATGCCAAGATTCTTTACATCAAACACACTCATAGCTTTTTCCTCTGAGATCAGCAAAACCATCTTCAACTTGAAGCAGAGCAGCTGTGATGATCCTCAAAAACACACAAGATATTAAATTTATTAACATTCCCTGAAGGAAAAAGTAGGGGGATTTCCAGACTCAAAGGGCTCATAGGACCATCACGTGGCTCACAAAAGCCTCACACGTATGATAAATTTTTCTAAGTCCTTCCCAATATCTAAGCCTCGGGTGGTAAACAAAAGGGCACAAAAGGGCACATGTCTGGGAGAATAAAAAATTTCAAGTTTCTTGAGGGACCCATCCAGAACTATAAACAAAGTGTAGCAAATAGTGGATGGGTGGAGACTGACCAACTAAACTTCAGAAAAATAAAATAAAAATGATCATTAAAACCATCATGCTCCCTAGAGAGATCCAGTACTGCAATTTTCAGAGGTCAATACCTGTGTGGGGTGTGGCTTTCTAATGATGCAATTGCTTTTGTGTTATCCCTGCCACTTGTACATAAACCCTCAGCAAGACACATATTAGAACCCTTGTTAAAAATCTTATTGGTTACGAAATTGGATATTGGTACAAGTGTTACCTTGATCTTTTGTGGACTCCTTTTCTGAGGTAATAGACATGTATGTGTGTGCTGTGTCTCCCCAGAAAAAGTCTGTCACACAGCATGGCCCAATAAATACTTTTGTATGTTAAAGCTTTGATATATAGCTGTACGCTCCTTAACCAACTTTCCACTAAAGTATGGGAACTTTCCCCCTTGAATCTCTGTAGGCTTCTGTCTGTGTCAATTACTAGATGCGGTAGAAACAGCATTACTTGACCTTTGAAGGTTGTCATAAATATTCATCTATTTTTCCTTTGTCCCTTGGTATCTTAGCTCTGTGATTCCCATGTTGCTAAGGAAAAGAAAACAAAAAATTTGACCACCTAAGTTGAAAAAGTCAAAGCCCATCTTTCTGGTATAGAATTACAGATAGAGTATAGTCTCATATTATCTACAGCTGTCAGCTAATTGACACACAAAGGGCCAAACCCATACATCATAGAACCTGGTATCTTTTTAGGAAGAAACCTGATATGGAAAAATGAATTTATTTGTAACTTTGGCTAACCAGAGGAACCAGAAATTCAAATTTGCTTCCCACCAGGACTGTAGCAATCTTGACCTTTCTATAAATCTGGTAAACAAAGGCTAAGACCTATGTTAAATTACCTTTCAGAGGGTCTATTTGGTACTTTTCTAGGAGAACAGGGCCCAGAGCTCAGCTTTTCTCCAAGACTGATTTTCATGTAAGTCAAAACATAGGAAAAAATGCCATCTACAGGATGCCCTATTTTAAAAGAGAAAATCATTGGGTTTGTAGGATATTGGATTTTAACTGATTCTGTCCTAAGAGAGTTCATTTCCTATAATTCCATTCCCTTGACAAAAGGGAAGTGGGATTATTTTGTGTCTTTTATTTGTAAGTGAGTTTCCAGGTCCACATTCCTGTATTTCTATTCAAAGTATAGTGACAAACTAGGGAAGGAACAAAAGTGTGGAGTCTTTGATTTCCTGGCCAGTGTGCCTGAAATTCATGGGAAGATAAATGGGTGTGGAGGCTTCTCGCCCCTGTGCTCCCTCTCCTGACCATACATACTATCCTTCCCGAGTTCACCTCTCTCCCCTTTGCCTCTCTTTTGCATGGGAAGATAGGCTGACTCTGAAGATTGCATTTGTGATACTTATGAAATGACTATACTTACCTATCCTATTTGTCTGGGATTTGAAAGATTAAAAAGAGATAACAAAACCTAAGAAATCATTATAGTATGGTATTTTCTATATCCAACTATACTGCTCTGAGGATACACAGATTTACAAAATAAACCGTCTTAGGAAAGTTACATATTCTTCCTTTCATATAATACTAAAAATACATGTAGGCTATAATTTCTCATTCATAAGAAATGCATATGTTTTATTAGATAAGAATAAATCAAACAAAATTTGAAATGAGTCCTTTAGAATCTATTGCAAAAATATATCATAGATATTGCATTCAAAGTAAGAACATGTTTGTTCACGTGAATGATTTACTATTGTAGTGAAATGTTCAACTTATTTAAGAAGCCATTATGACGAGTTTATATTGATAGCCTTATAAATAAAACAATGGAAATACAGCACCTTGTTTCTTCATTGTCACTGTTGTCCAGAACATGATGCCTATCTCATGCTGTCTTTTGAGTTACTGATTGGTACAGATAGATAAAGCAGAGTTCCACAATTTAAGCATATCATTTCTTGTAGCACAAATTGTTAGATGGTCTTTTTAATAAAAACAAACCTAGAGCCAGGTATTGGGATGAACGCCGGAAGATCAGAGAAGCAGAACAAGCCACAGCCACATCACCTTGCCAATTCCTCAGCTGATCCTGTTTCCTCAGACTGGAAGCCTCTGAGTCCTCATCTAGAATGAATCTCAGCTGAACTGCTGCTCAAAAGCCTAAAGGCTTAACCAGGCTCTAGTTCCTGGTCCTCACACCTTATATACCTTTTATGCTTCCTGCCATTACTTCCTGGGATTAAAGGTATGAGTCACCATGCCTGGCTGTTTCCAGTGTGGCTTTGAACTCACAGAGATCCAGATGGATCTCTGCCTCCAGAAGGCTAGGATTAAAGGTGTGTGTGCCACCACATAGTCTCTATGTCTGTCTAGTGGCTATTCTGTTCTCTGACCCCAGATAAATTTATTAGGGTGCACGATATATTGGGGAACACAATATCACCACAATTTCTACTCTAAATTAATAGTTTCCTAGTCCCTAGAGAATAGCATGATTTTCATTTAGAAATATAGAATTCATTAATAGAATAAATAAACTACCTTGAATATTTTTTTGAGAAATAAGATGACATATTTTCACTTTGTGACATGAAAAGAAAACATCAATAATTATAAGTTGGTATTATTCATGAGGTTCATACTTGAAGTGTAGATAAGACAGTCTTTCACAACTCTTTCTCCACAACTGTGAATGTTCAACATGAACTTCAGTTTTCCTTTGTGCATAGTATAAATATAATTTTATTACTAAAATTGCCATATTTCTACATAAATTTTTCTCACTTACTTTGTAGGTAACTCTAGTTTGTGTCAAAACGACAAAGACTTAGATTAGAATGTACCTGGTTGGCTACCACTTCCTCTACACTTGGGAAAATTATCTTGTTTTAAAATATATGAGATCTTTGCTAAATTCAACATAAGTTGTAATTTTTAAAGTAAAAACCCCTTTTATTAATGATTTGCTTATAAAATATAGAGCTAATTATATGGGTAAAATAATTCACTTATTTACATAAACTAAATAAATGTGAGTGCTATTAGCATATACTCATGATATACTTATTAAGATGTCTATATTTAAATTATACACTCATAACTATAAATAAATCTGTCAATTTTCCTGTAGGATTCAAATCCAGGTATTCTATTAGTCATATAAAAACATATTCAAAGAATGGAAATTATCTCAATTGAGCATGTGAAGACTTATTTTTGTAATAATTCACTTAAGCTATAGAGTTTAACAAGTATTTCTACAGAATTTTCATTGTATTGGATATCAGTAGCAATCTAGGAGTATATGAAGGTATTGTGTGTGAGTTACCTGACATGACTATACAATATATATATTTGGATATATTTTAATATCTACATGGAATATGAAACAATCCTTTAAAAATACAGAGGCTATAACATCTTTTAACCAAGAGCAATGAAAACCTAGTCATTTGAAACTCATTTGATAAAAAATATTTCTATGTAAAATAATGACAGCAGATAATAAGTATAGGAAAACTATGAAAGGAATACTAAAGATAAGAGAAGTTTAAAAGTTTTTCATGTAAGGAAAATAGTGGAGGAAAAGAGAAAATGATGAATGAATGTGAAAAATTTATTTTTTATTTCTTGATTATAAAGTATTTGCAAAGTGTGTCTAGAAGTTTTAAAAAGACAACATTAAGTTCTATTTTGTTTATTGATGACTCTGAAAATAGGAGAACTCAGAAGTCAGTAATGTTAATGAAACGTAAATGACTTTGTATAGATCGAAGGAGCACAAAGCCAATATATTTTTCAAGTTAGATTCACTGTTATAATTGAAAAAGAAAAAGTCATCTAAATAGCAGGATGTGTATTTTACTGTATGCAAATTAGTTAGGACAGCCTAGTGAACTGAGAAAAAACATCTATTAATTGATTTTATGGCTCTGTACACAGCTGTACGTGCCTTGATAATTTGGAGGCACATAATTCATTGTTCATGTAGCATGTGGGTATTTTAGGCAAATGCTGGATGTATCTTTATGTCCAAATAACTTCAAAATTGCTGTTGGTAGAAATGGTTACTAGTTAATTTTAAACACGAAGAAATAAAATTATTGTGGTCATGTTTATGAATGATTTGACTTTTAAGATACTTTGTTGAGATAATTTGCATACAATTTTGTCAATCATATTTAATGTACACAGATCTAGACTGAATGTAACTATACACACAGGAACCTATCACCTCAATCTAAACCCATTCATTACCTCTAAAGCTCAAAAACCCCCAAAAAACAAAGAGTCAGCAAGATTCTCATATTCCTTCAGAAAAATATTCAATAGGCATCTGGACAAATGCTCAAAATGACTAATCATGAAGAAAATGGCAATAAAAGTTAGATCCTATCTGAAGTCTGACAGAATCCATATATTCAAAATTGCACTATTTTAAGGAGTGCTGATTCTTTACATGTTGATACTCTATCGAGAGCTGCTATTATTAATCACATGTACTTTCTTGTGATATGTGCTGGAATTGACTAGGAAGAGACATCCAGCTTTAAGGGTCTCTAATGCTCTGTCACACATGAGGGCACTTAACACTTTTTACACATTATTGCATTGCATGATGTGTGTGAAAGTTAAATAAAATGCTTCATTTAGAGAAGCTAAGGCATAAAGCAAAGTAAAAGTAAATTCTGTGACTTAACTTTCATCTCAAAGTGACTTGAATCAAAACAACAAATGTGACTCTATTTGTTAGAACACTGTGGGTGGGTAGGCAGAGGCAGATGTAAAAATAAACTGCTATTTTTTTTAATTTCAAAATATTGCAAGTTCTAAGAAAAAGTACACATGAATAAGAGAACAAACAAATCAAAAACAGTGATATATAAGGAAATTAAAAAAATAAATGATCTATATTTTGAAAATCTTGATATAGTGAGAGAGAAAACCAGTATATCAAAATTGTGAGTAAAATGCAGTTAGTAACCCAATAAGGGAGAATGTAAGAAATATAAAAACATAAGCCAGGGAGTGGTGGCACACACCTTTAATCCCAGCACTCGGGAGGCAGAGCCAGGAGGATCTCTGTGAGTTCAAGGCCAGCCTGGACTACCAAGTGAGTTCCTGGAAAGGCACAAAGCTACACAGAGAAACCCTGTCTCGAAAAACCAAAATAGATAAATAAAATAAAAAATAAAAATATGTACAAACTTTTACTTCAGATTATTTTAGCATAAATGAGTTCAGAATTAATAAATACACTGCCACGTCTTCATTACACAAAGTATTCCTGAGAATAACATAAAAAATAATTGTAATGCATTGAAGAAGATTACCAAAATTGTGATTAAAGTGTTAACTCATAAAATTTTAAAAATTCATTTTTTTTGCAATTTACTTGTTAATAAATAATAGAAATAGCATCAGTAATTAGAAATTAAAATGCTATTTAGTAGGACGTTATAGGATGTGGGTAATCAACTGAATCAAATGAGAATTACCTAAATAATGCAGAAATCATTTAGTATTAGAAATAGTAGTAAAATGCGTGGAGGCTAGAAATTCTTAAAATCTTATAGGTGCTTACTGGAGTACCCGGTGTGACAGAAGATATGACTTTAAAGCCTGAAGATGTCAAAGGTGGAAAACCAAATACGCTGCTGCTTTGAGAGAGGACGTTACTAATTTTAGCCCAGGGTGGCCTCGAACCTGCTACACTTGCGTCTTTGTTAGATGTCAGGTGTCCAGATCAATCAAGACACACAGGAATTCTCTATTGTATAAAATGCTTCCGAAGAACAGAAAACTAAATTAAGAGATGTTTTCATCAAAATTCTTAAGGACACTCAACATAGCCATATAGATTTTAATTGATAAAGGAAAAATATTAAATCACATCTGAAATTTGGAAACATCTAAGAATCTAAGAATAAAGGAAAAAACAGTGATATAAAGGGTAACAAAACACATTATCAATAGTAAGAAACATCTTAATAGATAAGGGTATAGCCACTGCATCGAAAAATGACACCCCGGTGCCTCACCGCACTCCCACCCCCCAGATTTCCCAGTGCTCATCTAGTATTTTTGCTAGCCTCTGGCCAGAGACATCAGGAGCATTCCAGGACATGGAGCTTAGTGACTCTTCCCAGTCTGTCTGTCAATGACATTTTCTTGACTATGAGTTTTTTAAATTTATAATATATTTGTATCTTCTGATAATTAATATTGAGGATGTGAATACTAGTGTGCCAACTGTAGCTAGAGTTTTCCTGCCTTGCCCACAGTCAGAACAAATCTCTGTCATCCGCCAGTCCCACAGCTGCTCAGACCCAACCAAGTAAACACAGAGACTTATTTTGTTTACAAACTGTATGGCTGTCGCAGGCTTCTTGCTAACTGTTCTTATAACTTAAATTAGTCCATTTATAGAAATCTATACCTTGACACACGGCTCGTGGCTTACCGGTACTTTACATCTTCCTTGTCCTGGCGGCTGCTGCAGGCAGTGACTCCTTCTGCCTTCCTGTTCTTTTATTTCTCCTCTCTGTTAGTCCCGCCTATACTTCCTGCCTAGCCACAGTCCATCAAGTTTTATTTATTGACCAATCAGAACAATTTGATATACAGACCATCCCCCAGCACAACCAAGTGCAGACCATCTCAGACACCTGCACTCAGGCTGGTGGTCCTAATCATACTCTATGTGGACCTGCCGGGTAAAGCCACAGGGAACCTAAGAACGGCCCACAGCAGCCAACCACTTCTCTGTTGGTTGTTATTTGTGTGAAACATTTTAATTTTTAAATATTTTCAATTTAAGGCTTTTTGTTGTTGTTTTGGCTCTTTATATTGTATCATGAATTCTGTCATCCTTCCCGAATGTGAACCAAATCCCTATAGCATGGTGTCCTTCTAACATTTATCTAAGTCAATTTCATCTTCATATCTCCTTAGCTTTGGACCATGAATCACATAAATGGGGTCACAGCCATCAAACTAAGCAACCTGATAGATCTGGCAATTTACAAGGGACAATTTACTAACAAACCTACAATAATAACCATTTCAGAACCTAGAATGTGACTGGGAACATGCCTTGATAGTAAAGAGTAGGGAGAAGGGAAGTGGGCAGTATATTCAATGGTCTCATAAAGGGTCTCTTGATCTTTGGATATTTCTCATTGTTCACAAACTGACAGTCTAGCACAAATATCCAAGCCGCCTTAAAAACAGTTAACAATTGGTTCCTCAGACTTTGGAGTTACTGGTGATTCATAATACATTAAATGATGATAGTTTGATTTTTTTTTCTGAATGTATCAAATAATTAAATACTTCAGTATTGCCATGCCGGAATGAGTTTTTTTTTTTAAGTGAAACTCAGTAAAACAAAAAAGTGAAGGGTTTCTGAGGTACTGCATTTACTCAGATAATTATCAGACAGATGGATGCAATCATTACTGAGACTCTGGGTGTTATTTTCTCTGTGTTGTGGCTGATATTAACAAGTACTATTAACAGGGCTCCTTACTATGTGAATAAATGAGGGGGATCTTATGAAGTGAATTCACTGAGTAACAAAATAAATGTGATTTACATAAAATAAGCAACAACCTAGTAAAAGTCAGGGATGAGCAATATACACAACTGTATTATTACCTCTAATGAACCATGATCTTGTCACAACATTGTACATAAAAAATAAAACCAAACCCCAAACAAACTAACAAACATAATGTGATTGTGTTCATATTAAAGAGAGCAAATATGGATGGCAGACAGGTGATGGAAGCTACTGCTAAAAAAGTGTGATAACCTTTCAGCGACATTTTTGACCTAAACTACACTCAGAGAAAAGAACAGAAAATATCAAATCCTGTATCACGAAGAAATCTGCAGTCAATTGTCCAGCTCTTATCCCAAGGCAAATAAGTTATTTCCATTGCTGAAGTGTAAGTTCTGAAGTTTCTTTTAGGGTTGCTGAATAAGTGGTTTTATCTGGTATGAGACACTGAATTGAAATGCAGTTTAGGCCCTAAAGAACATGCAGAAGTTCAGATGGATCCACAGATACATCAGTTATCAATTTCTTATTTTCTGAAAGTTAAAAATAATAGGTAGTGTATCAAATCTTCAAATTCTCACATGAGCTTTTCATTTTATAAAGAAAAAAACTACTGCAGTACAAAAGCCAACACAGGAATATTTTAAATATCCCTTTTCAGCAGAAAAAAAAAATTTAAAAGAGACTGTAATCTCTACTGTTGAAAAACAAAAATACAGTTCAGAAAAACTTGTGCTACATGAATGAAGAAATACCAGTCTTCCTTATTGTACAGTTAATTCTGTGGTTCCTAGAGAAACAATGGCATATCATAATGGAAATGAACAGATACATGGAAAGCTGATAGATGATACATGATTGATAAGTCTTAGATGATACAATACATATACAGATAAGCACAGTGTTTTCTATCCTATTTAACTGTTATTCTTGGCCTGGATCTCTCTGTTCTCATCTCCCAGCCCTGCCCTCTAGAGTTCCTGAGATCTGCCATTCTTCATTCTTTTATGGGAACAATATTTTTGAAAATACAAATGCACATAATTATTAAGTACTAAAAAAACTGGATTAACTTAAGGAAAGTACTTATTCTCAAAACCATAGTTACAATATTTTATTCCCATAAAATGTGCAAAACATACCTAACAGGAACAAATCAACAAGTCATTTTGCAAGAGAGTTGGTCTGATGTTTGTGATCCTTCAAAGCTCCATCCCAGGGTACATTACTGAAAAGTATTGAAATCATTCTTTTTACATATATACATTTATCTCATCAAAGTTTATTATATAAATCACATACTGATACTTTTCAAGTGGAATCAAAATATTTATGATAAAAGGATACAGAAAAGTGTTATCCAAGTTTAAATATTCCCAAGTATTGGAAAATCTTTGACTAATAGTTTGAATGCTTTGGATTTTTAAAACTTAATCCAAAGACAAAGAATTTTCAAATGAGAAATGTCCTTAGTCATGGGGGAAAATTGAAAAGTTCATAAAGTAAAATTTGTATTTCCAATGGTGGTGAGAAGAAAAACCGGAAGCAAGATGAGCAGAAAATGCATGTTGTGATAGAAATGTCCTGTGTATCAGTAACCATAATATTTGAATCATAATAAATAAATAACGTAAAAGGTAGGGGCTATAAATTTATTGAACATTCAGAAAAGGAATTATATGCTAAGTGTTTTTTAAAAGAGTATGACTGGCAGAAATGATAAACAGTTCCTGTTGGGTAGCTCTCTGCCCTAGTGGCAAATTCCCATGAAAAGTCAAAAGGGGAAAGTGTGTAGTTGGCCTCATGGATTTAGAGGTTTCAGTATATGATCACTTGATTTAGGCCCATTGCATAGTTATAATCATTACCTCTGACAAATGGAAAAAATAGCCCCCCAAAATACCAACCAACCAACCAACCAACCAACCAATCAACCAACCAACCAACCAACAAAAAACTGGCCAGGATCTCATATCTCCATTAAGCATACAACCAAGTGACCTGAGTTACCTCCACTAGACGTCTCCTTCTCAAAATTCTACCTCCTCCCCATAGTACTATATATAGAGGACAAAGTTCCTGGTGCAAAACACAACTCTCACTTCAAAGGAAATAGGTGTAGTTTACTCTGGAGCCAAAAATGAATGACCATAGCCCCAGGAACACAAATTTACATTACCAAAACCTGCATGTTCCAAAGTAGAAGCAGTCTCATAAAATTTGCATAGAAACAGAACAAAGAAAGTCATAAATAAAGCCATTTTTGAAATATATTTTTGAGGCATAATGTAGGCAGGTTAAAGCAAAGTGGATAAAGCCCTCATTGCTTATGATCTCAGAAACAATCTAGCAACATGCTTAGATTTTGGGTAGTTGAAAAACTAGTGATTTGGATTTGCCTAATGGTCACAAAGCTGTTAGTTCAGATGCAGAGGAGCACAGCAAATGGCCATTTGAATGGGCCATTTGCTGCCCTCTTACTATAGAGTGACCCTAGCTAAGTCTCCCAATAATGAGGGGGCAGCGGACACTGAGCCTGAATGGGCCATCTTCTATAATAAGGAAAGGCTCCTAGCAGTGGGACTAGGGCTTCAACCCAGCCACAAAACCTTTGACTACAATCCACTTGCCTGCAAGATGTGCTGGGTTAATGGAGGTGCAGAACTTGTGGAAGTGGCCGAGCCATGACTGGTTCAACTTGAGGCCTATGCCAGGAGAGAGAACCCATTTGTGACTGCCTGGAAATCCAGGAACCACAGTCAGGATACCTCAGAGACCCAGACTAGAACCAAACATGACTGTCAAAAAAATCAATAAAATGGTTTCTAATGATATTCTACTATACTCATACATTACTGCCTAGACCAATTGTCATCAGAGGGACATGGTCTAGCATTTGATGGGAGTAGATGCAGATCCCTACAGCCAAACACTAGGCAGAGCCAGGGGAACCCCTGGGAAGAGGTGGAGGAAGGATTTGTATACATTATACAGTGTATACAAACTTCAGAACATATATTGTAAACAATAATTCAGCTTTTATGTATCAAATAGCTGTTGAATTTAAAGACAACAAAGTGAAAAGGGAAATGTGCATATTTTCTGGATAAATGAAGATAAATTAGATCCAATAAATTTGGCATATCTGAAATATTTGTTCAATAAAATAATTTTTTTAAAATCTTGAAGCCAATAAATTTACTTTAAGAAACTTTTATTTCTCAATAAAGACATACATATAATTATTGTTTTTTCTATGAAATGCATTCTTTCTAACTTATATTTCAATATATATGTATGTATATACATACATATATATTAAATTGATCCTTCTCTCATACATTACATCCCTATTGCAGTTTTCTCAGACAGAACCAAACATGGCTAACCCTAACCCCAAAAAAGTCTACGAAATGATTCCTAATGATATTCTGCTATAATCGTAGATCAGAGCCTAGGCATCAGAGAGGCTTCACCTAACAACTGATGGAAGCAGATGCAGAGACTCACAGCCAAACATTAGGCAGAGCTCAGAGAATCCCACTGAGGAGGGTAAAGAAGGACTGGAGGATCCAGAGGGATGGAGGACATCAAGAGTATAGGCCTACAGAATCAACTACACAGAGCTCCTAGGGGCTCACAGAAACAAGTGACAAACACTGACCCCCTGTGGGTCTGAGCTAGCTCTCCAGCATATGCCTTACAGTTGTACAGCCTGGTATTCTTGTGGGACTCCCAGCAATGGGAGAAGGAGGTATCTGTGACACTTTTGTCTGTGCTCAGGACGCTTTTTCTCCTACTGGATTGGATTGCCATGTCTAGCTGTGATATGAGGTTTGTGCCCAGTCTTATTGTTAAGTCATGTTCGCTGGATATCCCTGGGAGGCCTGCTGGTTTTTTTTTTTTTTTTCTTTTGAAGTGAAACAGAGGAGGAGTTTATCTGGGGGAGAGGGGAGTTTGGGGAGGGTCTGGGAGGAATGAGGAGAGGAGAAACTGTGAATAGAATGTAATGTAAAAGAATAAAAGTTTGAAAAAATAAAGAAATTGAGGAGTTAATTTCACAGGATTTTATAGGATTATAGTTAAATTTTATATCACTATATCTTAAATATATCAATTTAAAATCATTACATAAAGTCAGAACTTCATAGTGAAAGTGTATTTTATGGTGAACAGCCATTCCAAAATTGACTAAGAACTGAAAATTAAGGGTGATCTCAGTCACTGGCAGATGAATTGGCCATGGAACTTCTTAATTGGCCTGTTCTGAAATCTGAGTTCCTACAGATTTTCTTCTAAAGCCACAGCTGGAGACACAAGCATACCTGAAACTCTGTGGTGCAGGTGCTCCAGATTGTTTGAAGGTCTGCCATTCTGATGACTGGAGAAGTTGAAAAATGTAATCTGCAAAGAATAATTGATATCCAAATAATTATAATAAAGGGATTGCCAAGTGCTTCAGAACTTTAAATGCTTTGTTTTTTCAAATACCTGACAAACTTGCTGATCATTAGTTGGAAGGAAAATTCTGCTTCTTAAATTTGAGGAGATAGAATCCACTGTGAAGAGCAATGAGAGAAAATGGTTGTGACAAACAAGAATTACCAAATTAGAGTCAAGCTGATCACTGGCAACCTCATTTTAAGCACCAGAAATGATTCTGCTAGATATATCCATGGAGTCAATATAATTGTGTTTAATAGATTAAAAATTAACACACACACACACACACACACACACACACACACACACACACACACACCACAAATGGGCCCTGGGCTTGCAACCTTTCAAACTCTGCAATCACTTATGTTCTATTCAAGTAATCATCCTTGCTAGGAATTCACTTGATAATTATTTCCAGGAACTTTCTATAACAAAGTCTTCAGTGTACAGGCAGTCCAGAGACACAACTAGCATTTCATGTAAAAGAAAAAAACAAATAAACAAAAAGAAAACAAGCTGGGCGGTGGTGGCGCATGCCTTTAATCCCAGCACTCGGGAGGCAGAGGCAGGCAGATCTCTATGAGTTCAAGGCCAGCCTGGTCTACAGAGTGAGTTCCAGGAAAGGTGCAAAGCTACACAGAGAAACCCTGCCCCCCCATACACACACAAAAGAAAAGAAAACAAGATGTATATTTAAGACTTTAAGAAACAAAATGGAGATCATTTTGGTTGTTTTACCATATTAAAGCATCATTTCACAGGAAAGACACAGTGACTTTAAGTATGCTAGTATTTAGTCACATAGTGATTTTATTCAACTCCAATAAAAGAAATAATTTTTTTTCAAATAACTTAAAAAGTAAATAATGCAATTTATGTTAAAATTCAAGGTCAAATTTCCTAAATAAGAACATAAGATTTAAAATATTCTTTTTTTATTTTATAATTTAATTTTACATATCAGCCACAGATTCACCTCTCCTTCCTTCCCCACCCCACGCCCTCCCCCCAGTCCACCCCACATTCCTGTTTCCTCCAGGGCAAGGACTCCCCTGGGATTCAGCTCAGCCTGGTAGATTCAGTTGAGGCAGGTCTAGTCCCCTCCTCCCTTCACCCAGGCTGAGCAAAGTGTCCCAGCATAGGCCCCAGATTCCAAACAGCCAGCTCATGTACTAAGGACAGGTCCTGGTCCCACTGCCTGGGTGCCTCCCAAACAGTTCAAGTTAATCAACTGTCTCACTTATCCAGAGGGCCTGGTCCAGTTGGGGGCTCCTCAGCCATTGGTTCATAGTTCATGTGTTTCCATTAGTTTGGTTATTTGTCCCTGTGCTTTATCCAACCTTGGTCTCAACAATTCTCACTCATACAAACCCTTGTCTTTCTCGCCAACTGGACTCCTGGAACTCCACCTGGGACCTGGCCGTGGATCTCTGCATCTGGTTCCCTCAGTCATTGGATGGGGTTTCTAGCATGACAATTAGGGTGTTTGGCCATCCTATCACGAGAGTAGGTCAGTTCAGGCTTCCTCTCGACCATTGCCAATAGTCTATTGTGGAGGTATCTTTGTGGATTTCTGGGGACCTCTCTAGCACTTTGCTTTTTCCTATTCCCATGGGGTCTTCATTTATCATGGTCTCTTTTTCCTTATTTTCACTCTCTGTTCTTGATCCAGCTAGGATCTCCCACTCCCCTAAGCTCTCTTTCCCTCAACCCTTGCCCTTCATTACCCCTCCCCATCCAGTGTGCTCATGTAGATCTCATCCATTTCTCTGTCATTGGGCAATCCCTGTTTCTTTCTTTTCTTTTTCTTTCTTTCTTTCTTTTTTTGTTTTTTTGAGACAGGGTTTCTCTGTGTGACTTTGTGCCTTTCCTAGAACTCACTTGGTAGCCCAGGCTGGCCTCAAACTCACAGAGATCTGCCTGGCTCTGCCCCATGAGTGCTGGGATTAAAGGCATGCACCACCACCGCCCACCCCCTGTGTTTTTCTTAGGGTCATCTTTTCTAGGTAGCCTCCCTGGAGTTGTGAGTAGCAGTCTAATCATGCTGTGGATATCACTCTGTATAAATAAAAACTGATTGGCCAGTAGCCAGACAGGAAGTATAGGCGGGACTAACAGAGAAAAGAATTGAGGGAACAGGAAGGCAGAAAGAGAGACTGTCTGGAGCCCCCACCAAGACAAGCAAGATGTAAGGTACCAATAAGCCATGAGCCACGTGGCAAAGTATAGATTAATAAAAAATGGCTAAATATAAGAGTAAGAGCTGGACAATGATAGGCCTGAGTTAATGGCCAAGCAGTTTAAATAATGTAAGCATCTGTGTGTTTATTTTATAAGTGGGCTCTGGGACTGGGGGACTTGTTGGGACCTGGAGAGAAAAGCTCTCCAGCTACATAGTCATCCTTTGTTTTGCATCTAGTATCCACCTATGAGTGAGTACATACCAAGTTAGTCTTTCTGAGTGTGGGTTACCTCACTCAGGATGATATTTTCTAGGTCCATCCATTTGGCTGCAAACATCATGATGTCATTGTTTTTCTCTGGTGAGTAATATTCCATTGTGTGTATGTTCCACATTTTATTTATCCATTCTTCAGTTGAAGGACATCTAGGTTGTTTCCAGGTTCTGGATATTACAAATAATGCTGCTATGAACATAGCTGGGCAAGTGCCCTTATGGTATGATTGAGCATTCCTTGGGAATATGCCCAAGAGTGGTATAGCTGGGTCTTGGGGGAGATTGATTCCCAATTTTCTAAGAAAGTGCCATATTGATATCCAAAGTGGTTGTACAAGCTTGCATTCCCACCAGCAGTGGAGGAGAGTTCCCCTTGCTCCATATCCTCTCCAGCATAAGCTTTCATCAGTGTTTTTGACCTTGGCCATTCTGACAGGTGTAAGGTGGTATCTCGGGGTTGTTTTGATTTTCATTTCCCTGATGATTAGGGATGTTGAGCAATTCCTTAAATGTCTTTCAGCCATTTGAGATTCCTCTGTTGTGAATTCTCTGTTTAGTTCTATAGCCCATTTCGTAATTGGACTGTTGGGTATTTTGATGTCTAATTTCTTGAGTTCCTTATATATTCTGGATATCAGTCCTCTGTAAGATGTGGGGTTGGTAAAGATATTTTCTCATTCTGTATGCTGTTGCTTCGTCTTGTTGACCATGTCCTTTGCTCTACAAAAGCTTCTCAGTTTCAAGATGTCCCATTGATTGATGGTTTCTCTCAGTGTCTATGCTACTGGTGTTCTAATTAGGAAGTAATCTCCTATGCCAATGCATTCAAGACTACTTCCTACTTTCTCTTCTATCAGGTTCAGAGTAGCTGGATTTATGTTGAGGTCTTTGATCCACTTTGACTTAAGTTTTGTGCATGGTGACAGGTATGGATCTATTTTCAGCCTTCTACATGTTGACATCCAGTTATGCCAGTAGTATTTGTTGAAGATGCTTTCTTTTTTCCATTGTACAGTTTTGCTGTAAAGAGACACCATGTCCATGGCAACACTTATAAGGAAAATATTTAATTGAGGTGGCTCGTTTATAGTTTTAGAAGTTCAGTTAAGACATTGTGTCAACCTAGCAAACATTCAAGCGAATAATGGGGAAAAATGATACAAAGTAAGTTCTTTTGAATAACAATGATGAATGCAAAAGCAAGTGAATAAATGTTGCATAAGTAGAGAAATATTACAAGCTCATAAGGAAAAAAATATTGAGAATTTTTCCATATTGCAATTTCAAGTAACTAGAAAATCATATTGGATCATTGATGAAAGATATCCTGCATGTAAGCAAAATTAAAAAATACATATCATTATCCATACATAAAACAAACAACATAAACACACAAATGTATAGACAGTTGTAAAACTAAAGAAGGGCAGATGAGCTTATTTTGAATAAGCATGTAAGAGTCCACGCAGTTCAGATGCATAATAACTTTAAACGTGTCAGGCTTCACTAGTAATAAATAAACTGAAAATTAATCCTAAAGTGAGGCAATATTTCATTCTCTTAAAATGGGCAAAATTTAATTTTTATAATCATTAAGGTATATTTTAATAAAAATGAGCTTATAGGTAATATGTGTATTATTATTCATAAATTAAATAAGATCTCATCTACAATTTATTTTCTTAACATACCTTATATAAATGTAAGAAAAGGGAAACATAAAACTGCTCTATGCTGTTCAATGAAAATGATAGCTTCTAATGGTTCTAGCCTGGTGAGTCTCTCTGACTGTACCTTCTACACACCCTCCTCAATCTGTCGGATGTAACAAGGTTCCACTTTCAGTGTCTCACCTTGTCTACCAAGCCCTGCACCACAAACAACTTTTAGGATTATGCCGCAACCCACTCTGCTTACCTCTTAGCATACACCACCTACCCTAATCTTACCCCTGAACTCAGGAAGACTGTCCCTGTGGTAGTTTTAATGTAATTGACCCCTGTAAACTCACTATTAGGTGATGTGGCTTTGTTGGAGTAGGTATGGCCTTGTTAGAGGAAGTGTGTCACTGCAGGAGCAGGCTTTGAGGTTTCCTATGCTCAGGATACCACTTAGTGTCTCAGTCAACTTCCTGCTACAAGAAAGATATAGGACTCTCAGTTACTTCTCCAGCATCATGTCTGCCTGCATGCCACCATGCTCACACCATGAAGAAAATGGATTGAACTTCTAAAACTAAGCGAGCCACCTCAATTAAGTATTTTCCTTATAAGTGTTGCTATGGCCATGGTGTCTCTTTACAGCAATAGGTACCCTAACTAAGACATTTTCTTACAACCTATGCTTGAACTGTGAGGCTATATATGCATGAAGATGTAATTGAAAAAGGGGACATGTTCCAGCCCCAGCAGGCAGAAGAACTTGGCAGCTTCAGTCATATAGTTTTGGCTTTAGCGTTAAGGATGGGGGAATTGGGTTATGGATTTTGCCTCTATGCCTAAGGAAAGCTACAGCCAATCATGTGTCAGTGTTGTCCCTTAATGGAGGCCTAGTAGAGAGGACATTGTGCGAAGCTGTGAAGTTGAAATCTGGGTTACCGTGGTTAGATGTTAGAGATGACAGAATTGTGGGATACCAACTGTTGCTGGAGAGCTTCTCTCCAGGTTCCATTAAGCCCCGCAGTCCCACAATCCACATATAAAATAATCACTCAGACATTTATATTACTTATAAACTGTATGGCCGTGGCAGGCTTCTTGCTAACTGTTCTTATATCTTAAATTAACCCATTTTTATAAATCTATACCTTGACATGTGGCCGGTGGCTTACCGGCATCTTTACATGTTGCTTGTCTTGGCGTTGGCTGCAGTATCTCACTCTTCAGCCTTCCGCTTCCCAGAATTCTCCTCTCTCCTTGTCCCACCAACTTCCTGCCTGGCAACCTACTTCCTGCCTGGTCACTGGCCATCAGTGTTTTATTTATATAGAGCAATATCCACAGCACCAACGAAGGAAAGTTGCTAACAGAGAGTAGAACCAGACCAAGAGAAAGAAGTATGTTGCTGAATGGAGTTGGGAATCTGAAGAACATTTTGACATCAGACATTGAGATGCAGAGTTTAGAGTATGCCCAGCTAGTTTACAGTCTTGGTTCAGTATTTTCTCACTATGCTAGCTTCCCAGCATATTGGGTTGGTAATGAATATCCTGTGCCATTATATGTTGGAAGCTATGGGATGTGTTATTTGATTTTTACTTTTATAGGTGATTACAGTTAGGACATTAAATGAATCTCAGAAGAGACTTTGAACTTTATACTTTAAAATATTGTTGAGACTTTGATAGACTATGGGAACATTTGAAGTTGGACTAAATGTCTTTTATGTTATGATATTTTTACAAGCTTATGGGGGCCAGGGAGTGGAATGTAGTAGTTTGAATGCAATTGGCCCCCATAAGGTCATAGGAAATGGCATTATTAGAAAGAGTGCCTTTGTTGAAGTAGTTATGGACTTGTGGAGGAAGAGCTGTGTGGATGTTGTCTTTAAATGCCACCTAAATCCAGTCATCTCTCCCTTCACTCTCTACCCCTCCATTCCATCCCTGTCACCAAAGAAAGAAATGCAGCAAAGTTACATGTGCTTGTGTATTGGATTTAATGGGAAATTGTTGTATTAGCATATTTTCTAAGAGTTCGTGGTTAAATCATGTGGATTTTCTTTGATAAAGGGTCTATTACTTTTTTTGATATCTTTGGGGATCTAGTCACATAAATAGCAGATCATGTGACATTTTATTAATTTATATATCTATTAATTAATTTATTTATTGTTTTTTTCGAGATAGGGTTTCTCTGTGTAGCCTTGGTTGTCCTGAAACTCACTCTGTAGACCAGACTGTCCTTCAGCTCAGAGATCTGCCTATCTCTGCCTCCCAGATACTGGGATTAAAGGCAGCACCGCTACCCAGCTCCTGTGACATTTTAAAATTACAACCATTTTTAGTGCTTTGCCTTAGCTATCTTTTCTTGTCTTCAATCCATCTAACCATTTTTCTGATAGTCTCAAGCAAGCTTGCAAGTCCATTTAGCAATTTCTGTCATTTTAGTATAAGTACTATAAGTTCTGCTATAGACTATATTTCATCAATAATATTTATTACTCTCATCAGATTTTTCTTGTGTGACTGAATCTTTTGCTTTTCCTTTAAGTTGTTGAACATATTAAAAAGAAACATGTTCCATGTTCTAATTCCAAATGCTACATGCATATAAGCAAAAGGTGTGTGTCCTTTTATTTCCCTAGCATTCATGAAAATGGGTGACAATTTTTTTTATGTCAGGTCATTTTATATTATTAGTATAAGCTGAAAATAATAGAGTATGGAACTTAAAGTATTTATTCAATTTTATAGACTATATTAATTTTTAATTAGGAGAACATCAAGAAATCATGCCATGCTTCTCATTTTATTCATACACTGTAAAAAATACATGTCCCCAAATTTAATAGGAGTTATTATTAGGTTTGAGGTAATACAAAAAGTACTTTGATAATATTAATATTCACCAGATAAGGCAAATCTTAATTGCTTTACTTCTATCATTCTTTTGTAGATATAATTTAATGAGTCATTTTCATCACAACTAGTACATTGTTAATACATAAAATAGAAAGCAAAGTCAGTATTTTAAAATTTAATTTTACTTAATGTTTTAGTAAAGTGAATAAAAAATTTTGCTGAGTTACTTAGTATAACTTTCTGAGAGCTTCACTCAGTAAACACAGTAGTTAGCATTTACTTTTACTTTCCAATAAACAAAAGTAGATTTCACTTCATCAAATGCTGTGAAGTTGGTGAAACATTTCAATTTTTTCCTCACTAATTCCCTCTGTATAAAGAATCTTGTGTAGAAAAAGAAATAATTTTATAAATTTTTAATCAAGTAATCTTAATCCCTTTCCATTCCTCAGTTTTTACATTTGCATTTTCATAAGTGTATATTGACTTGTTGGACCTTAAGGATCATATTTTAGGACTCAGTTAATCAAATTTAAACTTGGTGTCCCAGAGAACATGAAACCTAGTTGCTTGGTTGCACCTCTTCACATAACTGATTTCTGCATTCATGGGATGCTGATGAAGTAACTGCACGAGCAGTTATTCAGATAGGTTCAAGACCTCCCTGGCTGTGTTCATTCCAGTGCTCCCCAAACTGTGAGAGGGAAGGAAATGAAACTGCTAGGTTCTCCATGAGAATCCATTGCATAGAACAAGCAAGGGAAGTAACCATACCATGCAAGTTTAGACAATGAAACAGTTGATTTATTTTCAAGGAAGTTGGAAAAGAATAGTAAGAAAACAATGCTACCTATTATCATGGAAATTATAAAACAAGTGTTTCTAATTTTTAAATTGCAAGCATTTCCCAAAGCCCCTTCAACGCACACTTTTAAAATTGATTGCATTATAGATAGACACTAGTAATGACAGGGCTAGTTGTTTTCCACACCGTGAGATTATAACTAAAACCTGAACATATGTGAAATATAAGCCCAGTGAATGTTTGAAATGTAACCTTCAACTTCCATTAGAATATTTCAGGAAAATGTGTTGAAAGCATCTATGCTGTGCCACCTTCTTATTATCTAATATTTTTTTTTGCATATTTTAAATCTTTTGGTAAACTAGTGCTCATCCTTAAAGCTAACATATACTGGCAGGTAAGCAAACACAGTACTTAAAAACATATATATATATATAGTGATGTCCCCAAATTTAATAACAGTTATTATTAGGTTTGAGGTAATACAAAAGGTACTTTGATAATATTAATATTCACCAGATAAGGCAAATCTTAATTGCTTTACCTCTATCATTCCTTTGTAGATATAATTTAATGAGTCATTTTTCATCACAACTATTACACTGTTAATACATAAAATAGAAAGCAAAGTCAGCATTTTAAAATTTAATATTTTAAAATTTAATTTTACTTAATGTTTTAGTAAAGTGAATAAAAAATTTTGCTGAGTTACTTAGTATAACTTTCTGAGAGCTTCACTCTGTAAACATGGTAGTTAACATTTACTTTTACTTTCCAATTTATTAAAAACTATAATATATATTGAAGGTAAATTCGTACAAATTACAAATAGTCCACACAAAAAACTAAAAATAAATAATTTAAAAAATACAGCATTTCTGAGTGGGAAAATTGAGTGTGAAGTATTCATGGAAGGATTGGAGGGAGGGGTTAGAAATGATGTAATTATATACTAATAAAATTTTAAAAAATTATCACCTTAGTCTTATTGTCTTCAGAGAGATTTCTCTGTGTAGTATTCTAAAGGATACTGGCACTGTATGTTTGAAGTTCATGACATACATCCATGTGAGTCTATGTAGAGTTGCTGAAGGTTAGTTTAGGTCAGGGTGTTTAAGGACTAAAACTGAAGAAAGTGAGGGGAAGTAAAGAGACATACAGATGAACTTTGAGTGATGAGATGTAATGTACTAAACAGGTAATTTTGAATGAGGTGAAATGACTGAAAGACTTTGATATCATTCCTCAAACACACTAGAGTTTCTCAATAGGATAATTAACATGATGGTGGTGGCAGGACTGTAACTGTCGATTTCTATGTATTCTGTGGCTACTGATAGACAAACATCTGAAAATAGAATTTACCTACTGGCATATTTGTCTGTGTCTATACTTCTATGTCACAGTCCATCAAGAAAAGGCATCAGGGCAGGAAGTCAAAGCAAGAACCTGGAGGCAGGAAATAAAGTAGAGGCATGGAGCAGTGCTACTTAGTGGCTTTTTCTTTATGGGTATATTGTCCTGTTTTCTTGTACTTAGGACCATGACCAGCCCAGAGGTTTTACCATCCACAGGGTGCCCTCACATACTAGTCTTTAATCAAGAAAATTCATAACAGGCTTGCATGTAGGCAAATTATACAGAGGTATTTTCTCAAATGAAATCCCTCTTCCCAAATAACTCTAACTTGTGTCAAGTTTATAATAAATCATCGGGGACAAACCTTTTAACTTGGAAGGTGTTGGGATGCAGCAATTAGTAGTGTTTGTACATATCTCCTGACAGCCTTCCAGGAATAGCTGTTTGAAAAGTGTCATCTCATAAAAAATTTTGAGGCCAAATAGAGTGTCTTTCTTAAGAAAGATAGCATGTTTGAATCCTGACATATTCAATAGCAAAGACAAGAAAATGGCTGCTTAGCTGGCATTTTCACAAGACTGGAGACAGAACAAATTCAGGTTCCTTGTGTTTGAGCTCATGCACAGGACTCACAATGGTGAACTCTGTTTAGATCTGTAAAAGAAAAGGTGAAAACATGAAGCTCTTGCTTCTTGGTCTTCTACCACTAAGACAATTTCTAAATTCATCTCACTCAGTCATTTCTCATTGATTGGATTGGTGAAACTACCAAGCAAACCAAAAAGATCTTTCTATTGTGTGAGTTCCTGTCGGAACATTTTTCTAATGACTATAAGCATTCTGTCAATACTATATCTAAAACCATTGATTTCATTGTTTTTATAGCATGCTTTGATGTTACTCTGCCAGGAAGTGAAAGGGGAAATACAACATACATATCACCCATGACCTCAAACTCAAACTTAAATTATGGGATTAACTAATATGATGCAGGAACAGAATATGTCAGATTTCTATCATTGTGACAGAACATCGGAGACAATAATTTTAGAAAGGAGAATTGTCTATTTTTGCTCAAAATTTATGGGTTTTCAAGTCATGCTTCTTGGCTTTGTTACTCTCTAGCCTGTGACAAGGCAGTGGCCCATAACAGTTGAAGGACACAGGACGTTGCTTATTTGTTGGCTTGGGTACAGCATAGAGAAAAGCATAGATTCCCAACATCCTATTGAAGAATGCGATGATGATAACTGTAACTTCTCTCACTACACCCATTTCTTCTCCAAATATGGACCAGTAGAAGACCAAGCCTTTACAAGTGTGGCAGCATTCCTCCTGAGCTCCTGGCTTGGCTCCAGAGAGCAGCACCTAGCCTAATCCTTCCTTTGTTTATCCACACCCTCTGTTTCTCTTACCTTTTGTTTCTTTTATCCCCCTATGTGAATCTTATTTGAGAGTCAAGGATCAGAGAGTCCCCCAAGGATAAAAGGCCTATGCATGTCTGCTTTTACATTTATGTCTTATTTTGTCATGTTTAGTATATCATCAGGTTTGAAAGCTTTATTAGTAAATGGGTAAACTATTATGAGTGGTCCAAACAATGTTTTCATGGAACTGAAAATTAAAACTTCAATCCAGCAGCTTTGAGCCTCATATTGAACCATTGCATACTGCAGAAGACATAACATCATAGCTTTTGTTTTCTAGTGTAAATTTTTGAGAAACTAACTTATGGTAAAAACAACCAATCTCTGTTTAGATCAGAATCACAAGGAAAACCCCAATATATTGTTCTCTTTTGACAAATAGCCTTGTCCCTGCATGGAAGGATCCCCTGTAAGAACTTCATTACTCAGTAAGTTGATCTAACTATCCCAGAATTCTTATACAAGAAACAAACCTGTTTTCTTATGGATTATTTAAGTTCACATGAAAGAAATGTTTTAAAAGCCTTTGCATACCTACAATATTGTGGGTTTCCCAGAAATAAGTGTGATACAAGGATGTGCATAAAATTCTTTGCAAAGTGTTCCTAAGAAACATTGTTATGAGAGAGGAAAATAGAGACAAATAAGGAAAAGAAGCAATTCCAAGTCCCTTATTAAGCCAGTTTGATGAGCACATGAAGGTAAATTCTGCCTGGGGTCCTGGGACCTCCTTTAGAGCACACAGTATGGAGACATCACACCTGGAAGCCAGGGACCTGCAGTGCAACCACATTAACTCCCATCAATCACTGGATGAGAGATGCTCCCTGAGGCATGTTAGTTCACAGGCATCACCATGTGGTGTGGGTACAGCAGGATGCAGAGGGCAGGGAACACCTGCAGAGACTCTCAGGGGCTGACAGTTGGATGTTAGTCTGGTATGAACAAAAATGTTAAATACTGACAGGACACAGGCAATGTGCCAAAGACATTTACAACACATTTTATTTGAAAAGAGAGACAAAATTTACTGATTTATTAATAATAATAAATAATTCTTTATAGAGTCCTGATTTGGATAAAATAACTACTTTGATTCTTGTTTTTCTGCAAATAGATCAGCTGTAATTCTTAATTTTGATGATATGATAATAAAAATGAGTTCTTCAAATTTCCTAATTTGAAGGCTTTGATCTTATATCAACAGCAAGATTATTGTATCACATTAAATAAGGTCAATGAGATAATTACATGAGAAAGTGCAATGTAATGCTTAAGTACTGTAATGATTTCAGTTAATTAATTCCATAAATTTGACATTTAAAGATTAAATGCTGTTAAATACCTTACCCAAGAACTAGAAATTCAAAAAGATATGTGGGATTATTTTCCTACAGAAAGGTTAAGAATTATTCTTTAAATAAACCCATCTATAAAACACAAAATATTTCAAATCATATCAAAACATTTAAGTTATGTTTTGTGTTTGACATGAAATTAATTAATAGTCCATGCTAAGCATGAGATAGATGTATAGAAAAATTAAATAAGTGATTCCTACTGTCTTAAATGATATTCTATATGAAGTAAATTGAAGAAATGGAGTATTAGAATGCTTTGAGAACAAATGTTGTCTTAAAATATCTTTATTTAGTGAAAACTGTAAATATTAGAAAGTGTGAACATTATTATGGATTATCTAAAAGACATTTAAAAATTTATCTTTAGAAACAATAATTGAACCTGTTAAATCATGCATACATTGATTGTGTGATATGATGTGTACCATTAGATATAGGGTCTGAAAATGCTTTATTTTTCAATAAAATGTTCTTTGATTTCTGTTGTTTTAACTTCCATTAAAATAAAATTTAGCATTAATTATACATATGCCAGCCTTTTAGTGTATGAGATATATTATAACCTATAGAAGTCAGTGGCTGTTTATTATAAAGTGCATGTATACTTTAAAGAAACTGAAAAATAGGAATTGAATGTCTGAATTAATATTACATTTTTGACAATTGAAGGATAATTATTGATGCAATGTTTTGTTTTCTGAAAATGAAGCTTGTACTAGAGATTCATGGAATTTGCTGTAGAAAACAAGATTTCTTTCTTCATGGCTAAATGATTTTCATTATATGTATTCATAGTAAACTCACACTTATACATGTATAAGTATACATGTATACTTTTGTAAGCATGGTATGAACCAACACAATATATTTACATCCATTTATATCTATAAAATTTACATGAACATGTATGTTATTATTCTTTTTTTTCAAGTAACAAACACATAGACTGAATTCTTGGTAAGTATGAATAATGTTTAATGAAACTGCAAATGCAGGTATGTTTTAGCATGCTGATTTCACTTTCTTTGCCTACATAACCAGGAATCAAGTTGCTGGATCATATAGTGAAGTATATTTTTAGGTTTCTAAGGAATCTTGACTTTGTGTTATGCAACAATGATACTAAATTGTATTCCTACCAACAGTGAATAAAGATTATGTCTGATTTCTTTTGCCAATATTTGTCCTTTCACATTTTCCTTATTATTCACAGCTGCTGTTCTAGAAAGTGGAAAGTAGTATATCAAGTCTCTCCAACATTTTAATGAATTTTATTTGTAAGTATTTTGAGACTGTTAGCCATTGTATATAGTCAAATGTGCAATAAATATTTAACATATAATAATTATTGAGATCTACTATAGTGCAGCAATTTAGTTTTACCTTTTTACATCAAATTTCTTATAAATTGTGAGAAGATAGTGTTTTCAGTGTTTCCTATTTGCTGTAAGATAGAGAATATTTTTGTGACTTTTCTCTGTAGCTTTACTTCATAGCACACAGTAAAGTTATTAAGTCAAAAATGTAAAAAGTCACTGTTAAATTCAAGGTGTATAATGTTATAAACTATTTGAAGATTAAAAATTGCAAAAAATATTAAATGCTTGTTTGAAAGGGTTATATGAAAACAAAAACATATTTGCTGCTAAATATTAAACAATACTACATCAGAATTTTTTGATATTGTATTCAAAAACACATTAGTTGGATTTAAGTTGAATATTGCATTCTTGTCAATAATAATTTCAATAAAATAAAAATGTTTCCCATGGAAGTAGAAAATAATTACATCTATCTATCTATCTATCTATCTATCTATCTTTAATTACATATATATACACACATATATATAATATATATAGCATTCATTTCAACTAAAATAAATGAAAGAGCAAAGCACCTAAGTAATTGATATTTATTATATTTATGAAACCAATAGTTTCAAATAAATCATTATGTATAAGGAGGTATTGCAGACATTAAACTTTTGTTTGACTCAAATGTGTCTAGTTACAGAAAATATAATTTCTAATTGTTTCTGTAAGTAGAATGATAGTAATAATGTAGTAACCATTTGTATACCATACTTACATTAAAATTTTCTCTATTTCATTAGAGAAGAGTATGTTATTAAATGCATCATCTTTCCTACTCTGATTTGTTGCATCACTGTGCTACGATCCTCAGCAGTCTGAATTTGTTGAAACACACACACACACACACACACACACACACACACACACACATATATGACACTAAAATTAGAATAACTTAATATAGATGATAAGGAGAAAAGTGTCAGATTATTCAATTATTTTATGTTCATAGGACAACAACTTATTTATTTTCCAAGAATAATTTTTCTTCTATTTAACACAAAACTAATCTTTCTATAAATATTAATCCTATGTAGCAAAACATGACAATATTTTATGAATTCTGTTTTAATCTTGAAATAACAAATAAAATAGTCTATCATTGAGGTGGGTACGGCCAAAAGCACTGGGCCACACCTTAAACAAACCAAGAGCTGTGACATGCACAGAGAGCACTCTGGCCAGAGGAAACCTGACCCATAAACTTCCAAACTGGAAGGTGATGACGTACAGTCCCAGAGCCAACCAAGAAACACCACAGTAGCTAGGAAAATTCACATATATAAACCTCAGACCTTTGTGTAATAAATGAGAACTTGCTTGCAAATCTCCCAGAATCAATGTCATTGACCCTGCATCTGTTCACTCCCTGCTCCCCGAGATCAAAGACAGCAGTACCCCAGCTGCAGAGCCAGCAAGACATTATTAACTTTAAAATCTATTTATTTATTTATTTTTATGCATGTTTTGTTTGTATGAATGCTTAAATACCACATGTGTGCCTGGGTACTGTGTATGTCATAAAAAGATGTTAAATCCACTAGGACTAGAATTAGAGTTTTGAGCTGTTATGTGGGTACTGGAAATTGGACTCAAGTCATCCGCAAGAAGAGCCAGTATTCTATACTATTGAGTTACCTATTAATCCCTCAATAATTATCTTTTTAGGCATTAAATATATTTCCAAACTAGAAATGATGAGAAAAATAAACCTATTATTAACAAAGACAATCATCCCATGGGACACATTGCAATTTTATCTAAATTAGTAACACTATCTCCACTAATTAAGATTTTTCCAAGTATGTGACACCACTATTTTCATAAAGGAAGGCTTTTTTTACAACCATTTTTATTTCACCCAAGTCAATCTTCTTATGATAAAAATAACTGCAGTTTTATGAGAAAAAAATTGAACCCATGATTTAAAGTGGTTAAGTATGGGAAAATAGCCTCCTTAACCTCATCAGGTCTCATATTGTTCTGCTCCTTGCTACATTATCAGATGAGCTCCCAACGCTTTTGTACAACTGTGGAAATGAAATAAGATGCAGAAGCAGACTGTCCCTCTACTGTTCTTATGTGTTATGTAATTTCAATTTTCAGCACGTGGTGCAAACTATGGATCAAAACATGTGGAGATAAAAAAGAACAATACAGAACTTTTAATATTAAGCTGGGCAGTGGTGGTACATGCCTTTAATTCCAGCACTCCAGAGGCAGAGCCTGGCTATTCTCTGTGAGTTCGAGGCCAGCCTAGTCTACAGAGTGAGATCCAGGAGAGACACAAAACTACACAGAGAAACACTGTCTCGAAAAACCAAAATAAAAAAAAAATTAATATTACATATGAAAGAATAGGTGGACTTATTTTGTTTTATTTCTTAACATACATAGCAATCCATGATTTGAGGTTTATATAATAAAGGAACAATAAATCATTGAGAAACTTATTATATCCCTACTGAATTAAATTATGAAAGAAGGTCACACATTTACTCAAGTATATTAGGCTACTGGGCAAATAGACATGAAAAGCAGAGTTAATATTGAGATAGGACTTCGGTGAAATGTCTAAGGAAATTATGTTTCATGCGGTGTGTAACCAAGTGGGAACTGTATCTGAAAAACAGTTGAAAGCTGATATTACAAGTAACAGATGCTTGGTTATATGACCTGCCAGAGCCTGGCTGTCTGCACCAAAAAAGTAGTGTTAATAAAACTGTAATTTGAGCTATTTTTTTTAAAGTGGCTTAACCAATAAAAAAAAAAAGAAAGGGAATGGACATGTCACAGATGCTTAGAGTTTATGTTTCCAGCAAGAATTTAGCTTTGTCTCTTTGTATAGAAGAGGGACTAGGTATGAATTTTATTTATGAGAAATTACGTGATATTTTAGTCTGGGGAGTGAAAATGTTAATGAAACAAACAGGCAAGGGATAGCCATGTCCTAGATGTAGAAGTGGGATGCCATGGCTGCATGTTATGCTTTTGGACCAAAGTAGTTTCTCCTGTGGAAATGCAATAAACATAAGCCAAGCTATTATCCTTCATAGGGATGACAAGATAACCAAGCTAGCTCATTACAATTGTTTTAATCCCTTCATATAATGCTGTGGTAACTTACACAAAAGGAAAGCACTTAGGATGAGAAATAATGATATCCAGAATTATTTTCTTTTTTTAATTTTAAATTTCTTTCTTCACTAGTCTTCCTTCCTTCTTTCTTTATTTCTTCTTCTTGTTTTTGTTTTTGTTTTGAGACAGGGTTTCTCTGCGTAGCTTTGAGCCTTTCCTGGATCTCACTCTGTAGTCCAGGCTGGCCTAGAACTCACAGAGATCTACCTGCCTCTGCCTCCCGAGTGCTGGGATTAAAGGCATGTGCCACTACAGCCCAGCCCAGAATTATTTTCTTAATCCTTACAAACATTCTAATCACTATGTCTCTGTCTCAAAAGCCAGCTATTGCTTTATTCTTTAAGCATATGAGATGGTAAATTATATATTATGAAATTTTATATTTTATATATGATATATATATTTAATTATATATAATATATTACACATATAATATAATAATAATCTATATTATCTGTGACATTTCTAAGAACATGTTAAGTTGCCAGGCGGTGGTGGCACACGCCTTTAATCCTAGCACTCGGGAGGCAGAGCCAGGCGGATCTTTGTGAGTTGGAAGCCAGCCTGGGCTGCCAAGTGAGTTCCAGGAAAGGCGCAAAGCTACACAGTGAATCCCTGTCTTGAACCCCCCCCAAAAAAAAAAAAAAAACATGTTAAGTACAGTGTAGCACATATAAATAACATAACTGCAGCTGAATTAGTGACTGAAGTTGTAGCTGGAGTTATTTATCTCCAGTCCCACTGTATGGCCATGGCAGGCTTCTTGCTATCTAGTTCTTTTATCTTAAATTAACCCATTTCTATAAATCTATACCTTGCCACATGGCTCATGGCTTACCAGCACTTTACATCTTACTTCTCATGGCCTGGCAGCGTCTCCTGACTCAGATTTCCTGTTCCCCCAATTCTCCTCTCTCTTTGTCCCATCTACTCTTCTTGCCTGACTACTGGCCAATCAGTACTTTATTTATTAAACAATCAGAGCAACACATTCACAGCATACAGATATCCACAGCAGATTTAAAAGGATTTTAACAATCCAACCTTAACTGATATGATCATTTCTCTCATCATTACTAAGATGTTCACAACCATACTCATACCTATAATATTTTTATGGCTTTTACTTTTATTTATGTTTATTTTTGAGGATTGAAGTGAGGTCTTCTTATAAAAGTTAGTATGGGAGCACTACCCTCCCTGACTTACGGTCTTCAGAGCGGTGGCTCTCCAGTGTGAGAAAGTCCTACAAAGGAGTTTTTTAAAAAAAAGATTTCTATCTCAAACAGATAGTGAAAATACAATTAATTATTTGTTTTCTAAATTAAGTATTTTATGTTAACTTTAATACACACACACACACACACACACACACACACACACACACACACACTGAAGTTATACCATGTTGGCTGGTAGTACCTCTCCCCAAGAGCACTAGACTATGAAAAACTCAGTGACAGGCACGGTATGGGATATGTGCCTTCAAAGTTTTGGGCAGGGGAGTCCAAAAGATTCCCCAAACAAAGTAGGATATCGCTGTTCTCCTTGGTTGCTTCTAAGAATTTGAAGGGAAGAATTTATTACAGTATAAAACACACCCTTAGGACATAATATTTAGAGGATACAGCTGGGATTGATCTGGAAGCTTCCTCCCTGATAATAACATTCAGTATCCAATGGTACTACATATGCTGCCTAGGGAGAAAAGCAATCAATAATCCTACTGAGCTTTGAAGCTTACAAATGCAATAATGACCAGTGGTGCAAGGTACCCCACAGGGTGAAATAGTGGCACTTATATTTTGTGGATAACCAATGGCTTTCTAATTTGACTTACAACTTAATCCATAGGAGGTAATTCAAGCCTGGTTCTGTAAACCTAGGCAGCCTAATGAGGGTATGGCACCAGAGAGGTGCTGTGGCTTTCCAAATGAATATAATTTCTAAATGTTCTCTACATGTAAGTTTCTTATATATACTTATATAATTTTCTTAAAAGTTTCTTGTTAGGCATATGAAAACTATTAAAGAGAACCACAACTAGTCAAAATGCAGAGAACAACAGGTTGTAGGGTGTCCACATTTCTTGATATGTCTCCAACTCAACCCTTTTACCTAAAGCTCAGGGAAAATTGTGAAAGGTGCAAAAAGATTGTAAGAGCCGCAAGACCAAGACATCTACCTAATCTAGGTTAGGGAAACAACACCCATATGTAATCTTAGAATACAGTTTCCTCAGCAAGACTTGAAATATGACAACATTTTTTTATTAATAAGTATTAAGTTACTTTATTAATTTGTTTATTATTTATTTGGTTGTTCTGAGGATTCAACCCAGAGCATCATATTTTTAAGCAAGTGCCCTCCCACTGATGTTTCTTGCTTATAACTTTAAAGGTCTCAACATTTTATATGAAACATAGATGTGGCAAATTTTGCAATGTTTCACACTTAAATGAAGAGCTACTAGCAATCAATGACTGCTAAGATAAGAAGATTCAGTATTCTCCAGAGATAAACACCCTGATATTCAACAGCAAGTGGTTAACCCTAAACACACATATACATACTAGCAACACTAAAGAAAACTCATCAGGTTGCTATATAAATACATATACAGTGGTGTGTGTGTGTGTGTGTGTGTGTGTGTGTGTGTGTGTGTGTGTAGCAATGAAAATTAAATTAAGAAGATAAATTTGGTAATTTGTATAGGGATTGAAGAGACATCAATTGGAGACAGAAGAGGGGTGTGGAAACACTGTAAGTACAGTACTCATCTATGAAATTCTAAAAACAAAATAATGAAATTTAAAAAAAAAAATGAAGAGAGGTGGGTCACTGGTCTCTAGCCAGGGAGAAGTCTGCCTAAATCTTAACCAAGTTGAGGGAGATAATTTTAGAGTTTATTGATATCTAAGCAAGAATAGAAGCTCTGCATTTTTTTCTGATTCTGAAATTCAGTGAAAAAAATATATAGAACACAGGAAAATGGCTGTGCTAAATTAACAGGCATTAAGATAAAAACAACAGTAACCACAGATAAATCAACCTTAAAGTGATTCTGACAGGGATTAAAATGAATGGCTGCAGTTTACCAAAATGACTGAGAGGCTTATACAATTCCACTGCTGGCTTGGTCTCTTTCTCTAGTGAGCCTGCTCACATCAGGCCAAAACGCCTTTAAGAACTTTGGTCTGTCTGCTTGGAAGACACGCTCATCTTCCACAATCCTATATTATTTTTCCCACTTGACCATCATTTCAAATGGCTCTGCTTAAAAATGCATTTTGTTATTACTTTATGGCAAACAAATGTAGAGGTAAATTGTCATCCATCTTCAGCTTTGCTTTCTTGCTTAAAATTACGCCCTGCCTTCCGTTAGTTTGTTTTATCCCGAAGCTCCATTGTAGTGCAGGTTCCATGAAGACAGTAGCCACACACGGCTCTTGCCCGCCATCATCTTTTCAGTGTGTAACACCTAGCATGAAGTCTAATGCATTATTGATCCTTTTTAAACTATGGGTCAAACAGATTTTTCTTAAGGCTAATGATTAGAATATTCACTCAGTAAATGAACTTAAAAGATAATTAATTCACACAGATTCTGCTACGATGTTTCCTACTGCTGGTTAATGAGAAGCTAATAATAGCAAAATTTCCATAGGAGTTTAAGGATATAAAATAAATGAATGAATGTAAAAGCTTTATAAAGTACTCATGAAATGATAAGTATTAAATTTATACACAAACTAAATAGGAATAACTTAATGCTACCTAATATATATATATATTATATAATATATATATATATATGTATATATATATATAAACATATTTTCATATTTTGAGTAGTTGGTTATTTTATAAATTTATTCCAGTACTGGAACACTGTAAAAACACAAACACAACTATCTTACAATGTAGTCGCATAGTTCAAAGCCTGTACCTTTATTTTTCCCAGAGTTAAAGGCAAAGACATACTGAAAGCTATTATCTTTACAAGGTTAATGATACATTTTTTTTTTTTTTTTTTGGTTTTTTGAGACAGGGTTTCTCTGTGTAGCTTTGTGCCTCCCTGGAACTCACTTGGTAGCCCAGGCTGGCTTGAACTCACAGAGATCCACCTGGCCTGCCTCCCGAGTGCTGGGATTAAAGGCGTGTGCCACCACTGCCTGGCAATGATACATTTTTGCAATGCAGTGATCTGCATATAAAAATCCATGTTGACATTGCACATAATGCTCATAATAATTCCATTCAGTGTTACAGTTTAAGTAAACAGCTTGTTGATAAACTCACAATATTTCTTTTCTTTTTTTAATTTTACTTTTTGACCAGTTTCTCATCTGTTATTTAGAATGACTCCTTGCTTGCAGGATGTCCACCATAATTGGGGGCAAAAGTGAAAAACATATAGATCACACATACATTTGCCATTGGGAAACAAAGCCTAAAATGATGTTAGTCACATGTTCTCTACAAGCGCCCTCACCCTTTTGAAAGAACTTTAGTATATATGCCTTATTTTATAGCGAGAAGTCAGCACTGAGCATCCCTAACTCAGCCTCCTCATCCAGTCTTTGCATCACTGCCCAACTCTGCCCTCCTCACATGGCAGTCACAGGGCCATGCTTCTAAGGTCACTATGTCATGTTTGGTGATAATAGTTTATACAGATGACTTCATGTCTTCAAATATAGTATTATTTTATATACCTTAATATTAATAAAATTTATTTCTCTAACCACATTTTAAAATTAATTTAAAAACTGTGTATATAAAAGCAGACAGAATGTTGAGACAGAATGTAAACCTGATGATCTGAATTTGAAACTTAATCCCAACACAAGAGAGAATCAACTTCCAAAATTTTCCTATGACTTTCACACATACACCATGACATCCATTGTAAAAACACAATAATAATGAAAAATAAAATGAAATGAAATAAAATCTACAGTCTCTCTAGGTAATTCTACTGTAAAGCAAAAGTAGAAATAGCATCTTAAGCTCTGTTTTATGTTTACACTTTACCTCCTTCCATTAATTATAAGGCCTTTATTCATGGCAGAGCTATATTGTTGTTGTCCCAGGATAACCTAACCAGATGTCCCAGGTGTTCCTAATGTGAAACCCTAAACTATTTGGCACTTATGTTAAGATGTTGTAACTGGAGTTTTCCTGCCTTTCCCACAGTCAGGACAAATCTTTGTCACGCGCCAGTCCCACAGCCACTCAGAACCAACCAAGTAAACACAGAGACTTATATTGCTTACAAACTGTATGGTCGTGGCAGGCTTTTTGCTAACTGTTCTTATAGCTTAAATTAATCCATTTCCATAAATCTATACCTTGCCATGTGGCTCATGGCTTAACGGCATCTTTACATGCTATTTGTCATGGTGGCGGCTGGCAGTGACTCCCTCTGTCTTTCTGTTCTTTCTTTTCTCCTCTCTGTTAGTCCTGCCTATACTTCCTGCCTGGCCAATCAGTGTTTTATTTATTGACCAATCAGAGCAACATATTTGCTATACAGAACATCCCACAGCAAGATGTTACATTTTCAACTTTAAATATACAAGAGACATCTGATGAAGAAAATTAATCACAAGGTGGGAATTGCAATGATGTTAGGTTCAATACTAAGCTTCAACATTGTCATGGAATTGCCCATAATATATTGAGTATTTGGCATATGAGGGATTGTAGAAGAAACTAGTTCTTATTCTCGACAGGCTCCTTGGATGCAGCTCTGATAAATCTAAGTAATACACTAAAGAGTGAAATAGAATTACCTAAGGGCACAACTGTAAAAAAAGCTCAATGTAAATATAAAATTTAGTCAACCATTTATGTCATTCTATTTTTCATAGCACAAGAAAAAACACAAAATAATAGTAAAATACTCAAGGCTGTCATGGCAACATAACATCATCATCATTGTCAATATCAAGTGGGCAGTTCATCTCCATTGTATTTATATAGTCTAAATCACCATTTTCTCAAAGAAGTCTGGCCTGAAGTTCTGTCTGGAGCTTCAACATGAAAAGAACACACAGCTTGCTGTCATGAATCCTAGTTGTGTCTTAAGATTCATGTCTGATGTCTGACTCAGAAGGGCCAGAGCCTGGATGTAACTTAAAGAAATATATTTTAAATCTTCATTGTGAAACTGTTTAATGAATATTTTAATATAAATAATAAAGTTAATGTATAATGTAACTTTTGTACAGTTCATTGAATCTGAACTACGTTTGTGTTTAAAACATTAGTTCCTGTACCATAAAGGACAGGTAATATGTGTACGTTTACTACTTTCCCTCAGAGATATATTTATGTACTCGAGAATTATTTCAAACATGAAAACACAGTGTTTACAGTTTTGGCTCCTGAAAACTGTTCTAACCTCAGGTAGCAAATATCAGAAGCAACGTATTCCTTCTACAGAGGGTGCTTTGCTGTGGTTGCATGGGAATGCACTATTTGGCTTTTCTTTTCACATTCTTTATAATCAAGGTTAAAGGGTCTTTATCACATGGTTTGTTCCACATGCTTTCAGGTTAGAGCTGTGAGTGTGGGTATTGCAGTATTATCTTTTACTAGGAAATGAATGGTTTTCTTCCAATAACTTACAACTCAATTTTCAATAAAAAAGAATTGAAATTTCAACTTTAAAGCCTGTGTAAAATTCCGGTGAATCAGGATATTTTTATTTTAAGGTTTATCTTTTTTAAAAATTACTTTATTTTTTAAAAAATATATATAATTTCATCAATTCCCTCTTCCACTTTTCCTTCTAAACACTTTTATATAATCCCTCTGTGCTCCTTTCAAATACATGGTCTCTACTTATTAATTGTTGTTACATACCAATAATCTTGCCTAGACAAGAGCATAACAATTGGTTACCTTATCTAAAATTATCAACCCTGAAGACCTAAAAGCTATTAACATTACTGAACATACTGCATATATGTATGTTAGAATATATATATATATATATATATATATATATATATATATATATATATTGTGTGTCTGTGTGGTTGCTCATATATATATATATATATATATATATATATTTTAAAACTAGACACTACAAATCAGTGTTCAGTATTCAACACCTTTGAATTTTGAGCTGATATTATCATACTTGGCATTATCTGTATATGAAATTTTTTAAGTTTTATGATTATTTTGTTTTATGCACTTAGTGGAGTCTCACAGAAAGAAAATGAATCATGGTATTTTTAGTGAATAATAAAAAGTGCATACAATTATATTGTGCTTAAACAACTTTTGAGTATTTTTCCTATTTATTATCAAATAGTATCATTTTCAAATAAATGAATAGTATAAAAGTATTTAGAAAATGAAAATTTAAACTATCAGCCTAATCTAGCCTCATAATTTTTATATGAATGAAACTATTCAAGGATGTTATCAATTGGGGGGCCAAAAACTTTACTTAACATAAAAATTTTTAACTTGAGCCTTGAATATTTATAATATCATTAGACCAAATAGAACAAGTAACTTACTTTGGGCTCTGTTTGAATTGTGAAAACTCAATTATTACTTTTCAAGTCACTTTAAATAATTAAAATATAATTTAGAACAAGAAGACATGAATGCAGATTCAAACTCAGATTCTAAATGTGTAGATTATTTTAGGAAGATACTTTATCATTTCAAACCATCAATTTCCATTATTTTGATAATTACATTAGAACCCATCTAAAACCAATTATTATAGCCTGGCAATTGCTAACTGGAGGGCCAGCCTCCAACAGCCCAGGGTATACAAAAAAACAAAACAAAACAAAAAAATCCATGAATGGGGCAAGGGCTAGACTTTTTCTGTCTGAGGGGAAAATAAGGAAACACATGTTTTCTGATGATAATTTTCTCTTTTACTTCATCTTAAAAAAATCCTCTCTCTGAAAATCTGCCTCCTCACAGCTACATCTCTTTACATACAACTATATATCTCTCTTTACACACATACATCTCTCTCCTGCAAAGCCGTATATAGTTACATCTTTTTAAAAAATAGCTCCATATCTCTCTTCTATATACATTTCTTCTATCTACTATATTCCTTCACATACTACTGCATCATTCATTCACTCTTTGTTCATTTACTCTCTCACTCCTTCACTCTCTCACCTCACTCTCACACTTCTTCATATTCAGCTACATCTCTCAGCACACACACACACACACACACACACTCACACCAACAGCCAAACTCTGAACAATTATTTGTTACATTTTCAGGGTCTGTCTCATTCTCATAACACATGATAAGTCACACAGTTTTTTGTAGCTAGTGTTTTCCTGCCTGGCCCACAGTCAGGACAAATCTCTGTCACTCGCCAGTCCCACAGCCGCTCAGACCCAACCAAGTAAACACAGAGACTTATATTGCTTACAAACTGTATGGCCCTGGCAGGCTTCTTGCTATCTGTTCTTACAGCTTAAATTAATCTGTTTCCATAAATTTATACCTTGCCACGTGGCTTGTGGCTTACCGGTGTCTTCACATGTGGCTTGTCATGGTGGCGGCTGGCAGTTTCTCTGACTCAGCCTTCCACTTCCCAGAATTCTTCTCCTCTTTGTCCTGCCTATACTTTCTCCTGCCTGGCCACTGGCCAATCAGTGTTTTATTTATTGACCAATCAGAGCAACAGATTTGACATACAGACCATCCCACAGCAGTTTTTCTTAGGCTAGGTAGGTCACACAGACTGGCCAGTAAGTAACACTGGGCTGTGCGTGTAACTTTGAGTTGGTCAGCGTTCCCAGACAGAAAGTGACATTGAAATTCAGGACTTAACAATAAACAATTAGCTGACTGAACCTTGAGATTAGGAGTACATGAAGAAAGTCCATTACTGCAGAGGATTATGTCTACCAAAGTTTTCTCATGTCTGACCTTGATTCAGCAATAAACACCTGGGAATTGGTCTTCATGTGTTCTCTGCAGGGGCATCTAGTCTGCTTTGAATTTGTTCTGAAGAATAAAATTGGCTGTCTTTGTGACTGAGAATACTGTTACTTTTCTATGTCAGTTACAAAAAATATTCTAGTATTATCTCTATTCATGAGAATTACACAGGTTAAACAGACACACCAGACATTTTCTGCTACAGTGCGTTCTCCTGAACCCCAAAGTACATTAAATAGTGCTGAGGGAGTTGATTGTTGAAGATCACAGACAGATACCACAAACTCTTGCAAGACAAATAAAGAAACAAAGAAAATTGCATTATTTTATTTATGAAATGTTTACTAATATTTCTGTTAGGACTATCTTGATTTACATCATTGACTGAAGAGTCTTTATACTATTTTATCAGGGAGAATATTATGGGGAATAAAGTATAACATTTTCCAAGCATTATCTTATTATGCGTGTTTCTGTTTCCTGAAGCCATTCAGCTAGTCACATCCAACTGGCTAAATACTCTGGTTTTTTTTTTTTTTTCACTTTTAATTTTAGAATTAATTTAATTTTACATATCAGCCATAGATTCTCCTGTCCTCCCTCCTCCCGCCCCCCAAATCCACCCTCCATTTCCACCTCCTTCAGGGCTAGGTCTCCCCTGGGGATTCAGCTCAGCCTGGTAGGTTCAGTCGAGGCAGGTCCAGTCCCCTCCTACCTTTACCCAGGCTGAGCAAAGTGTCCCAGCATAGGCCCCAGGCTCCAAAAAGCTAGCTCATGCACTGAGGACAGGTCCTTGTCCCACTGCCTGGGGGCCTCCTAAACAGTTCAAGCTAATCAACTGTCCCACTTATCCAGAGGGCCTGATCCAGTTCCATGGGGGCTCCTCAGCTATTGGTTCACAGTTCATGTGTTTCCGCTAGTTTGGCTACTCCTCAGCTATTGGTTCACAGTTCATGTGTTTCCGCTAGTTTGGCTATTTTTCCCGATACTCTTTTAATAGCATCCCTGATAAAATTGATGACTGGTGAAAGTTTGCTGATTATTTTACATTCTTACATATTGTTCATCACTAGAACATAGTCTATTTTAATTTTATAACTCCAGGGTTTTTTTTAGCCTTAAATTCATTAGGAAGTCCCCTGGGGACTCTTTATAGAGTCAATGCAGGCCTCAAAAGGCCTAGGTTTTGCCATCTTACTTCTGGGTTTAGCTTTGCTCAGAGAAGGAGAATTGAAGGCAAGGCTAAAGACTTCAGTCAAGTAAGTCAACCTTCGGTACAAGGCTACCCTCTCTAGAGACCCATCTGATATCTGTTCCAAAGACATTGGGGGTAGAATGATTGATATTTGCAGTACACACACACACACACACACACACACACACACACACACACACACACGAGAGAGGCGGGGCGGGTAAGACATTCAAGATGTGGTAGAGGCTCTAAGATCCTCCAGTGAGTGAAAAAATATCCATCCACCTCTAATGCATGACATGGGAAGTAGTTCATCTTCTTTATTAATAAGGCTGAAAAGGATGGGCTGAAAAATTGAGTGAATAAATATTCAAGAAGGACACATAATCTTAAGAGAAAGCAAAGCAGAGGAGAGACCCAACACAAAACTTCCAAGAAAATGAGTTTCAGTTTTCCATGGACCCACTAAGATAGAGGAAGTAACATAATATTTTATATGGAGATAGACCAATAAATATCTGGAGTTATTTTAATTCTAAGCAAAATTATAAGGGAAATATTTAATTATGACCTATTCAAAGATAATGTTAATCACAACTAAGAATGGGGAGTTCTCTATCTTTCAGAAGACATTTTCTATTACCATTAGTTTATATTTTAGATTTTAAACAACTATTATCTTCTCTTTGCCCCTTTTCTTTCCTTTTATAAGGTATATATACACATAGCTATTTAACAAAGGTGAATATCTCCATAGTTATAACTTGTGTATTGTAACAGACACACACACAGACACACACACACACACACACACACACACACACACACACGCACGCACGCACGCACGCGCACACACACACACAGCTGAGGCTCCCAGTGACTCCTTTTCGGGGAGGATAGATGTGGTTGAGAATCTATTTCTGGTGAGTCCATGGCTTCTCTGATCAAAAGAAAAGGCAACGGAGCAGAGTGCCCTCCTTCATTATCCTGAGTCCTCACTGCTCTTGGCAGGCAATACCCAAGCTGTTCCATGTCCTCACTGATCCCCTTATCCTCTTTGGTGCCCCCAGCATTTCCCCATAATCCACCCCCCATTCCTACCTCCTGTAAGGCAAGGTCTCCTCTGGGGATTCAGCCCAACCTGGTAGATTCAGTTGAGGCAGGTTCAGTCCCCTCCTCTCTGCACCAAGGCTGAGCAAAGTGTCCCAGCATAGGACCTAAGTTCCAGAAAGCCAGCTCATGCATCAAAGGTCCCTGCTCCACTGCCTGGGGGCCTCCTAAACAGTTCAAGCTCATCAACTGTCCCACTTATCCAGAGGGCCTGGTCCAGTTCCATGGGGGATCCTCAGCTATTGGTTCACAGTTAATGTGTTTCCACTAGTTTGGCTATTTGTCCCTGTGCTTTTTCCAATTATGGTCTTGATATCTCTTGCTCATATAATCTCCCCTCTCTCTCATTGATTGGACTCATGGAGCTCCACCTGGGGCTTGGCCATGGATCTCTGCATCTGCTTCCACCAGTCACTGGATGAGAGTTCTATCATGACAGTTAGGGTGTTTGGCCATCCTATCACCAGAGTACGTCAATTCAGGCACTATCTCTCTTTTTTTTTAAATGAATCAATTTCATAAGGTGGTTAAAGGTTTAACAAAATTAGCAAAACAGTAAGTGATTATTCTTATTAGGTGTACATATTTAAGATCGTTTGGGTTACATGAACAGAACATTGTAATGCTATGAGTTGTAATAAACTTGAATTATTAAGCATATATCATCATTAAGTTTCATCCTCCATAAGCCTTGTATAACTTCCTTTGACTTTCTGTGACTTTAAGCCTTTGAGGTTTTGTCATAATACTTTGTCTTTCATTCTTTTTTTTTTTTTTTGGTTTTTCGAGACAGGGTTTCTCTGTGTAGCTTTGCACCTCTCCTGGAACTCACTTGGTAGCCCAGGCTGGCGTCGAACTCACAGAGATCCGCCTGCCTCTGCCTCCCTAGTGCTGGGATTAAAGGCGTGCGCCACCACCGCCCGGCTGTCTTTCATTCTTAGAACAAAATCTTACTTTTTTGTGCAGAATCAATCCTTATTCAAAATACTTTTTAAAAAGACCTTTCAAACAAAAAATATAACCTCAAACTTGTATTATTTCCAAAAAATTTCATATATATTAATTGTTTCTTATTTATTTTCATACTTAAAACTTGAATCAATGTTCATATATGACACATTGCAGAACAAGATAACCTATACACATATTTTCAAATTCACAGAATAGTTCATTAAATTTTTGTTCATTTGCATATTTGTACACTAAATCTTTATTTGTTTCTAATGTAAGCTGAAGCAACATGCAAAACACTGGTTGAATATTTAAAATTATGAGAATTAGTAATTAATATAGCAATATTAAATTGAATCACTTAATACATCTAACATATTTTACTAGAATTATACAAATGCATGTTAGTGAATAATCTGAACCTTTATGAAAAATAAATTTGAAGAAAATGGATTAGAATCTTTAAATTATCTTTATTTAATTTTATAAATAAAATTTTATTTTATGAAATAAATGGAAATATATTAAAATAGTTGGCATTAGAAATGTGTCATGACTCCCATGAGGATGTGTAATGAAAATCTCAGTGACAGAGTAGGCTATAAACTGCTTGGTACACTACAGAACTTTCTAAATAAGATGTGCCCTCTGGGGTAACAGTGGCATGATTACTGTGGAATACCCAACTGTGTTCTAATTGAATATGAGGCCTTCTCCATGGGAAGGAATTCATGTCCTATACCATAAACATGCTCAAGACCCATGGCTGAGGAGATTTTAGGCCCAATGTGGTAACATACTGTTGTTTTGCTAAATAGATAAGCTATACTTATCAAACTGATCATAGCTTATTGTTTCAAATAGCTAAAGACAGCAGTGATTCTTCCTGCTGTGGGCTAAAATTAATTTGGAGGCTTACAACTGGTCAAATTATTGGAGTGTTAGTCTCCACCTATATTATCCTTCTAGAACCCAAAGTATGTCATGAAGAGGAAGTGAAAAGACTGTAGCAGTTGAAAAAGGAGATGGACAATGAACACTATGTTCCTGGAATGATGTGTAAGTTATATTGATGAACTAACAGCAATCCCGATGATCTGTTGAAAATCCAATAAGAACTGGGATTTCACATTCTGTTATGAATTTGAAAAGGTTCACAAGGCCTCACTGCCCTTTGAAGATCAATTGGCAGTTATTATTTGCAGTGAGAGGAAACTTAGGTTTCAGTTTTGTAGCCACTGGTAAATAACCCATGTAGCTGTAAATAATTTAACCTTACTTGTTGGGTGTATTGAATGTAATTGATCCCTATAAGCTCACAGAGAGTGGCACTATTAGGAGGTGTGGTTTTGTTGGAGTAGGTATGGCCTTGTTAGAAGAAGTATGTCACTGTAGAGGTTAGCTTTGAGGTCTTATATAAGCTCAAGCCATTCCCAGTGTCTCAGACTACTTCCTCTTGCCTATGAGTCAAGCTGTAAGAACTCTCAGCTCCTTCTCCAGCACCATGTCAGCTTGCATGCTACCTTGCTTCTTGCCATGACAAAACTGGACTAAACCACCAAACTATACTTGTGACACTCTAATTAAATGTTTTCCTTTATAGAAATTGTCATGGTTATGCTGTCTCTTCATAGGAATAGAAACCAAAACTAAGAGAGAAGTTGATACCAGGAGTGGAGCATTGCTATGATAGGCTGGACCACATTTTTGTTTGGAGTTTTAAGGATTTTGAGAGTTTGGGTTAACAAAACAGTAGAATGCTTTAAGTGCTGCTTAATGGACCATACTAGTAGGAACATGGAAGAAAGTGATGCTAGTAGTTATTTGAAATGTGGGGGCCTGGCTCAAGAGTTTTCAAATAATAGTAATAATAATAATAATAATAATAATAATAATAAATGAGCTTAATTAGGGGTGAATTAAAGTTTCTTTCATGAATATAAGTGTTTTAGTTAGGGTTCCTATTGCTATGAAGACACAACATAACCATGGCAACTCTCATAAAGGAAAACATTTAATTGAGGTGGCTTAAATGTTATTCAGTGGTTTATTCCAATATTGTCATGGCAAGAAGTAAGGTAGTAAGCAGGCAGACATGGTACTGGAGAAGGAACTGAGAGTTCTTACATCTTGTCCCCCGGGCAACAGTAAGTGTCTCAGTCACTGGGAATGGTCTGAGCATAAATGTAGAAGGCAACTTCTACAGTGATATACTTCCTCCAACAAGGTCATACCTACTCCAACAAAGCTGGAACCACTAATAGTTACTCTCCCTATTAGCTTATGAGGGCTAACTACATTCAAAGCACCACATTCCACTCCCTGTCCTCCATAATCTTGTAATAATATCATAATGCAAAATATATTTAGTCCAACTTCAAAAGTCCCCATAGTCTATCATAGTCTCTACACTGTTTAAAAATCCAAAGATCAAGATATCTTTTGAGATTCATACAATCCCTTAACTTTAATCCCCTATAAAATAAAAGTCAGATTATACACTTCCAACATATAATGACCAGGATATACGTGACCATGCCAAGACATAGGGAAGGGAGCATAGTAAGGAAATACTGCTCCAGTATGGACAAAGCACTGTTTTTTCCATGGCCCAATGGAGTCAACTAGGCACCAGGTCACTGGTTGGTCACCCTGGAGAATGATGGGGTTCACTTGGGGTTCAGTCTCTGTTATTGGTAAATCTAGCACACTTACCTACACACACACACACACACACACACACACACACACACACACACACACTCACACATGTGCTAGCAATGAAAATAGAAGCTAGTCTGGAAAGGGAGGAATGGGTTTAGCAGAAGTTTGAGAAATGGAATGGAAGATAGTCAAGGTGAATGTGATAATATATTACATAATACACACACACACACACACACACACACACACACACACACACACACATTTATGACCTGTCATAATAAAGAGGTTGGAGAGATGGTTCAGTAGTTAGAGTAGTTGTTGCTATTGCAGAAGAGCCAGGTTTAGTTCCTAGCACATACATGGTGACTTATAATCCTTCATAACTGCAGTTATATAGGATCTGACACCTTCTTATCTCAGATGGTCTGCTGTAGTCACTTATGAAGTATGCATACACATTAACCCAAGCCATCACTTATATAAAACAAAATAAACCAATCTTTAAAAATTGTTGATGGAATACTGAAACCCATTATACATAAGCATATCTATTATCTGCTATTATTTAAATGAATGGGACTAGAAAGTTAGCTCAATGATTAAGAGAACTTGGTACTCTTGCAAGGACCCAAGTTCAGTCCCAGTACCTATGCCAGGCAGTTCAAAACTGTAACTCCAGAACCATGTGATCCTAGCTCCACTCTGACCTCTGTTAGCACCTACACTTATGTTCATATAAGAGAGACACAAATATTCATAACTAAAAATAAATCTTTATAAAAATATTTAAGTAGGCACTTTGCCTGGAAATCAATTCTGGTCAGTATTATGGATCCACAATCACAAAGACCATGGATAATGTTGTTATCCATTCTGGATTCAAAAAATCTTCAACTTTGGCTTCAAACTGGAGAGTGAAATGCCTTCAGGTCCCCATTCTTTGACTCCAATTTTCATAGAGTTATTTCTTTGTCTATGGAGATAAGAAAGGGTAAAGATAATTGTATAATCAATTCTGGCTGTAATAAAACTCTTCTGGGAGCAGAGGTAGACACGAAATCCTAAAATTAAAAGTGCAACTCATTATTCAGAATCTTCTTCGGCTTAAATAATCCCTTTCTTCATGAAACATAGTCTCAGACTAGGCTGGCCTTGAACTAACTTGGCAGTTCATATCCTTGAATTCTCAATTATTCTCTCTGCATTCCAAAGTGCTGAGATTATACAGGAGTATCACCAAATCCAGCTTTGATTAATTTTTATTTGTCTGTTTTGAGGTTTATTACCCCCTTTGTTCTTCATGGAAACTGGGTCTCACTATGTAGCAATTGTTGGCCTAGAATGTGTTAGAATTCCTAGACTGACTTTCAACTTGAGACCATCTTCCCGCTTCAATTGCCCAGGTTAAAAGTTTTCAGGTTTAAACCATCAAGTTTGTCTTGTAATATCACAGTTTTTGAAAACTAGAGATGGCATGAAATAGTGTAGACCTAAGACAAAGGAAGAAAGAACAATTTTTTTAATACCCAGAAACAATCCTCAGTTTATATGGCTGTCCTAGCTAGTTTTAGCTGTCAATTTGGCACCCCTTAGAGTCATCTAAGAGAAGAATTCCTAAGATTAAACTGGCCTGAGAGGAACTGTCTTGTTAATTTATGTAGGTGGGCCCATTGCACCCAGGGCAACACTATTCCCTGAACCGTTGGTATTGAGCTTATAAGAAAGTGAGCTCAGCATGGGTCATCAACAAATAACATTCTCCACATTGTTGAGACTCCTTTGTCATGACAGTTTCTTGCCCTAAGAAATACTTTATAGAAACATATGCAGTAATGACATCAAGTATAGTTCACACATGAGCTCCTGACTTGACGTCCCTCAATAATAGATCATAATCTAAAAAATAAATAAATTCTTTCATTCCATGAATGCCATTTTGTCATGGTATTTGTCACAGAAAAAGAAAGAAAATTAAATATGATATAACAAGTTATGGAGCTGAGAAATACTCTTTCTCAATTATCACTAGAAAAAAATGTAGAATTGAAATCTTCATATAGGAAATGATCTTAAAAATGCATGGTGCATAAGCTAAAGAATAATGAGCCAAGAAACCAAACAAATAATCAGCATGTAGCTTAGACATCTAATTATTTTTTTTAAAATGTCATTTCCTACTTTGGAGGATGAGTGTGGCATTCATTGTTTTGAAAAATGTAACCCACTGTATTCCTTTTCTTGTTATAAAAAAACCTTCATTTAAAAATGGTATTTACTTCATGTTTGTGGTGGATATTATTTTTATAATTGGATAAATTCTTTTATAATTTTTGTCATTTCAATATTCTTCATCTTTTGACTATATATTCAAGATAGACATCACTGAAAGTAAGACTAATATGGCAGTTTTTTCCTTCTGTTACTTTTCTTCAAGTGTGGAGAGCAATTTTATATAAAAAATCAAATAATTAAATGAAGGTTTATTATTCTTCATATGAAATATATTGTAGACATGATCATATTTTGAAAGATTAAAGCAGTGTAGACAGTATGCATATTTTCTGAAGAATTAATGTGTCAAATGACTAAATCCCAAGATATGCTTAAAATATATTCTAGTGCTTAGCTCCTGGCATTTTGACATGGAAACAAAATATGTAATTGCATATCTAAAACTAACACTTACATGTAACTTTAAAATATTTATTAGAAATGTTTTTTTTTTTTATGACTGGAACAAAAGAAAAATCATATATATATATATATATATATATATATATATATATATATATTTGGTTTTTCGAGACAGGGTTTCTCTATGTAGCTTTGTACCTTTCCTGGAACTCACTCTGTAGATGAGGTTGGCCTCAAACTCACAGAGATCAGCCTGCCTCTAGCCTCCCAAGTGCTGGGATTAGAGGCGTGTGCCACCATGGCCTGGCGTAGTCCTCCTTCTTAAAATTCAATTCAACTGTAGACGGTCGGTCATCAGTTTAGAAAATCTGATGGTTTTCTTTGCTTAAATATTATTTATTTCTTGATGGTGAGGGTATAAGCCAGTGCAATCACTATGAGAATTGGTGTGGACATTCCTTAGAAACTTACAGATAGACCTACAACAAGGACCAGCTATACTGTTCTTGGCCACATATGCTGTAGAATATTATTGTAAGGTGTGTTGCTTTTGTTTATGTTGCATTTGTTTAATTCTGTGAAGCTGTGTTACTGTGCCCATCTAAAAAAACCTGATGGCCTAATAAAGAACTGAATGGTCAATAACAAGGCAGGAGAAAGTACAAGTGAGGTTGGCAGGCAGAGAATATATAGAAGGAGAGATCTGGCAGGAGAAGGAAAGAAGAGGAAGCCAGAGAAGGAGGAGGACATTAGGGGCCAGACAGTTACACAGCCAGACAGGGAGTAAGAGTAAGATTTACAGAAGTAAGAGAATGGCAAAAGTCCAGGGACAAAGATAGATGGGCTAATTTGATGTTAGCAAAAGCTGGCAAGAAACAAGCCAAGCTAAAGCCAGACATCCATAATTAAGAATAAGCCTCTGTGAATGATTTATTTGGGCACTGGGTAGTGGGCCCCCCAAAAGAGCAAAAAACAGCCAACAACACACATATTCAAATGACTCCATATCTTACTATTGAGATACTTGCTCATCCATGTTCTTGTCTTTTTGTAACAACCAGAAAGAGAATATCTCCCAGATGATCATGAACTGATGAACAGAAAATTAAAATGTTCTATAATGTTGAACATTATTCAGCTGTTAACATGAATGAAATTCACAGGTAATTGGATGGATCTGGAAACAATCATTGAGTGAGAGATAACTCAGATTCAAAAAGTTAAAGGTAATATGTTTTCTCACTTTTATGGATGTTACTGCTGAGTCTTTGGGTGTTTATGTTTTATTTGGAATGCCTATAGAAATATGGAATTTAGTAATGAGGAATGGGAGAGGGTTCATGGGGAAGATGTAAAAAGCAGTCACTTAAAATCTTAAAGGGGATTAATGTAACAGCAAGGACAAAGTTATGGTGGGGTATGAGATTGTGTGGTAGAGCAGGAAATATGGGAGGGATAAATAAATATAAAGACTTTTCAAAAAGGCATTTGGAAAGTTGCTACAGAGGCATCTACCGTGGTAACTATGTTTCCATATGAATTTCTATATAATCGTGTGTGTGTGTGTGTGTGTGTGTGTGTGTGTGTGTGTGTAGTTTGTAGAAACTTTATAAAGTTTTGTTATAAAGGAACAAAAATGTTTCTACTAGTCACAACAGGCTAGCCCATTAAAAGTCCCCAGGAGGGCCAAGTATAGGTCTCCTATTTTGGAGTTGTTGACCAGTGAGGTCTTATAGAATCCAAACCTAGCAAGCTATTGCCAATGTTCTTGGTCAGCCTTCAGTACTTTACAGTAAGAAACTATTGCTGAAGGTACCATATTCTTGAGTCACAGAACACGGAAAAATCAGCTAGTACTGATATGGAATATATATCTCTACAAACTGGTTAGTTTTCATAGTTCTGGAAGGTACTGTGCCTCTTACTGCAGAAGAAAAATAATTTTAACCCAGCTGTGAACCTTGTGAACTATTGTAATTATGGTAAATCATTCCTACTGGTGCAATAGTGGAATAAATGCTATGGGAGTCATCATGCACTCTCTGATGGCATGTAAATCTACAAGACGAAAGCACATCTGGAACCACTGTCAGACAAAGATACTGTGGCTAGACAAGTTACAGGTCCTATTGGAGACTTCTATTACTCTGTTAAGTGAACATAGTATTAAAATGAATCTTAATTATTTATTGCTTTACCCACAGATTAATGAATGCACCACTCAACCCTAATCAGAGAAGCTTCTTTTTGCAGCAGATAGTAAATTAACAAAGAGGTTCACCATACATGATGGTGTACATAATAAGAGCCTTAAGAATACTCAACCTTAAATGAAACATCTATTCTGCACTGTCCCCTCACAAGGCTTATTGTGGAAGACAGACATAAAGACTGTAAGAACCAGGGGCAGTGGATGGATCAAGAGAAAACAATGTCCTCTCAACAAAAGAGGGGATCTAGACATATGAACCAACAGTGGTTACAATGTACAATTCCTGTGCGAGCCTAAGCCAAAAAAATCCCAGCATGAAGAGCAGAAGTGAACATGAAGCCCCATGCCTACTTGTCTAATAGTTGATAGCTACGAGAATAGCAGAGTCCAGTTTCTTTAAGTGTGTTTCCAGTGGTAGGTCCGCCATGTTCCAGTGGAAGGCCTATGAATATATAGGCAGCAAAATTGAATTGATAGGTTTGGTTTATGTTTTTATGAATAAACTAGAATAATTGCATTTTATTTTCTGACATCAAGATACACACTGTCTAGTGAAAGATGGCTTTTTTTAAATTTCAGCACAGTTTGACCTTTTATTTTGACATTCAGTCATCTGCTATTGAAGAAATCTGGTTGTGAAGATTACAGCACTAAGGACATGCCTCATAGATTTCCAGATCTCTTTTAAGGCGACATTAGTCTCTGTTCAATCATTTCATATCTGTTAAATGTATTGGCGTAGTTCCTTAGCTCGTCATTAAAATACTTTAAAATGGCTCATTACTGCAATTTCTTCACATTGCTCCATCTAGATAAACATTAAGCAACCATTACATTAAGATTTGCCTATTAGATGAATGGAAAATATGTTTCAAAGGCATAATTTATCTTCTCAACAGAGTTAAAGAATATCCTTGCTTTAACTTTGGTATTTGTTTTATCTACTTAATACTAGCTGCAGAATCATTTATCTCTTATCAGTGACATTTCTTACTCAATGATAAAAATAAGGTGATATAGATGGATCATGAACTTTTTTCCTTTTAAATACTTTTAAAAAATGACCATGATAAGAAATATGTTTTCACTTCCAAAAGACCTTTTCAATTGGCAAGGTAATACAATAAATATCACTTTGTTGATTATCTAAAATAAATGACCTAAATAATAAGGATTATTTCTTCTTTAAAATTATCCCAGTATTCTTTGTCTCCTAATATGACTAAGCCTCAGAATTATTTTATTTCTAATTAGCATAAATCTCATATATATATATGAATCATTTAAAAATATACATTCCTCCCCCTCTCAATGATACTGTGCACACGTGTACAGTAAAAATTATCAAGTTAACTTCATTGCTACTCTCAGCCTTTGTAATGTTTCGAAAATGTCTTCTTCTCCATGACCCTGACCTCCCTTTGCTGAGAGAATTTGCTTCAGAAAACATTTCATGTAAATCATTTCCCTGTTCCTATGAACAGTTAATACCTTCCCAATTTTTGATTAGTGCTTCATTCCAGTAAGTGTTTCCAAGAGGACTCAATTTCAGATATCTGCCCACTGTCTGTGGTGCAGCCAGCAAAGATGTTCATTGATGATGCCTAGTTTGTCTCTTCACTCTGTGGATGGTCTGTCTGGCTGCATAGAAGTGTCTACATTCATATTTAAGCCCATTGTCCCATTCTTGAGATCACTTCTTGTGCTTTTGTAGGCCTTTGGAGAAAGCTATTGCTTATGACGAGATCTTGAATTGTTCCTGAATTTTGAATTCTATTTTAAAGCATTTAATCCACTTTGAATTATGTTTTAAGAAAACATAGATATAGGTATAATTTTCTTGTTATTCACAGAAATATTCATTTTTCCCAGCACCATATATTGAAATGGCTATCTTCTTTTCAATGCATGTATTTCACATCTTTGCCAAAATTAGGTACCTATATCCCAGAGAAAGGGATAACATCTACAATATATTAAAAATGTAGAATTACATAGCAAAATCTCATATATGCCAATCAATACATGAGTTACTAGAAACTTCTGAAAAGAAATACAAATGTCCAATACACATTATAAGAGTAATACACACCCTTAGCCAACAGAGAAACCTAAATTAAAAGTACATCGAGAATCCACAGCACCCTGTTAGGTTAATGAATGACACGAAATGCTTGAGAAATATATGGTAAGAGAGGCACTTACTGTCAGGGTAAGGGCAAATTGGTAAAGCTATTCTGACAAAAAGTATGGAGGTTTCTCACAATACTGAAAACAGAACTACCATATGACCCTAATACTCTACTAGTGTGTATATACCCAAAGGATACTGAGTCCCAACACAGAGATACTTGAATATATATGTTTTTTGCTGAACTATTCATAAGAGCTGATAATTGGGCCAAAGTGTCCACCAACAGAAAAATGAATAAAGAGAATACAGCATATGCACACAGTGAGGTAGTTTACAGTTGTAAAGAATAGAGAAAAGACAAACAACAACAACAACAAAAAAACCAGAGCAAACTGGAGATTGTTAAGAGAAGTAAACAGGGTCACACAAACACCACAGAATTTTCTATGTAGATTACAGGTTTTATTTTTTATGTACATACAAATGTACACACACACACACACACACACACACACACACACACACACACACACACACGATAGACCACGAAAGTAGAGAGGAAATCCTTGGGCTATAAAATAGGTCTTAAAGTCTTGTTGGAAAGAGGAAAGTCAAACAGTAACATATGATGTGAAAACAGAAACGTGGCTCGTGAAGGATGGAAGGGAAGCAGCAGAATAAGGAAGGGAGACACAGAAGGACCAAAGGAAAGAGCATCAATAGACGTTTGTGTGAAAATCTGATAATGAATCCAATACACTGCATAAAAATAGACTTTTTCTACTGCTCTCAGCACTTCTAAGTTGCCTGCAGCTCTTTCTTTAGGGTTTAAATCTGTTCGTGTTTTCATGTCTATCAGTGTTCTCTTTTGTAAGTGCCTTTTTAGGCAGCCATGTTGGTGAGACTTTATGAGTGAACCTTCTAACATTGCTAAGAGACACGATTTCAAAGCAAGTTCCATCTTCTGCCTTTTACAATCCTTCTGCCCTTCTTTTGGAACAATCTCATCTCCCCAAGCAAAAGTACATTTCTACCTCCGTGTGTGTGTGTGTGTGTGTGTGTGTGTGTGTGTGTGTGTATCACACATGCATAATTTTCAGCTACCTCACTTGCATAAAACAAATACAATGCATTGATAATAAATTGATACTAAAGGGCAAACCTTTTAGTTTCTAATAAGTATCATCGTAGAGTTACAGCATTGCTAATGAGGTAAGCTCTCCTTAAGCCCTTTCCTTTGGTGGATTACAAAAGGAACAGAATGTGAACACATGGAGCAACTTTGCAGTTGCCATTGGGCTGTCTTCTGACAAAGCCTGACACTTCAGATCCCCCTGCCCTTTGAACAGCCCCTGGACCTCCTGTCTGCTGCCTGGACACCTCTCAGACTGACCCTTTGGCTTGGGTTCTACCTGAGATTCCCACCCTTCTTTCTCAGGCACCTTCTCTATATGTTAATCAATGGAAAAAGAACAATAATTTTTAGTGTTCAAATTTTGTTTCTAGAGACATGTCTCAGCAGAGAAGAGAGTTAAATGTTCTTACAGAGGACCCAAGTTTAGTTCCCAGACCTGTATCAGGCTGCTCAAAACCCCTTCCTGTAACTTGCACCCCAGGGAATCCAACAGCCTCATCTGGCCTTCACAGCATCCACACACAGGTTGTTAAGCAGGGGCATCAACCTTTCCCATGGACAAATGATCAGCCCTTGGAGGTAGAGTAAAACTTCTTTAACTAGAGCACAGCTATAGCCTCCAGCTATTGCTTAGAGGGCCAGGCTCTATCAGAAAGTTTTTATATAGGATTAGGCACTGTCTTAATCTTGTGAGAGTCTTAGGGTGATCTTTTTGTTTCTATCACAATGGAGACGCTTCCCAAAGCCGAACACATTTTACAGAAGCTGAAATTTTCAGGTTTCTGGTTAAGACAGATTTATCTTTATGAAACAAAATGGGCTAAGCGGATGTTGGTGTTGGTCCCTTCTGAAGGGAGAAGAACAAACATTACCTTTTCAGAAACTGGAAGGGCGAGCGGGTTTATAATAGCAGAAGTCAGCACTTCAGTTTTATCTCTGTTTAGCTCATCAGAGTCAATTTGTTCTTCTGTGTTTTTGTTTCTTTCTAAGTGATCTAATAATTTCCAAAAAAAGCATTTTTTAGGCTTTTTTCTTTTCTCCTTCAATGTGCATGCCTTCACACAAACACACATATACGTACATTAAAATAAAAAAATCTTAAATAAAGATTCCAGTTTACAGAAACATTATTTAAAAATTAAATTTTAATATATTCTTTATTCTTAAACATAAAAACCAATCATAAAAGTCCTAATAGACTTTCAGGCAGCAAAATAAATAAATAAATGAATAGATAGATAGATAGATAGATAGATAGATAGATAGATAGATAGATAGATACAAGATAAACATATGAAAATTTTCAAATATAACTGTATTGGAAACACCTAGTAAAATTCTCATGTTGATATAATACTATATGTGAGGACGTCTTTGTGGTGTCAGGTGTAAAAAAAAATTAAGTAATCAATCACTTCAGTAGTATTTTTCTTATTTGCATAAATAAGCCTGATAGGTAAATCCCTTAGAACTCAAAGAAATAATGAGAAAATATTGAACATATTGTCATGTTTACTATTAACACACTTGGGGATTTCTTTTCACAATGATCGCCACACTAAATAACTGTCTATCATCTAACAGCATCCGTGTGGATACCTACCCAAACACTCACCGTATAAATTTTGTTTAAACCTGCAGGTATGTAGAGGGTAGTGCTTAATTCTATTTATATTCAACCACACGTAAGCATAAGAATGAAAAATAGAGCACATATTCCCTTGCCATACTATTTCATATAAATGTGTGCAAATAGAATATTCCAGTTAAAATCAGATATATTATAAATTTGAACTAAAATGCAAGATTTATGAACTTTATTATAGATGCATTTACTGAAAATAGGCATTTTTGTTTTGTCTCTTAACAAATGTGTTTAAAATTTCATATTTTCAAATTTCACCTGTACTCTTTTTTAAATACTGTATTAATTATGGAACACACTGTCAAAATTGGCTAGTTTGTTACAATATAATATATATCTGCAGAGAAATTTTCACTTGATCTATAAAGAAAACAAACAAAATAATATTATTCTACAAATGGAGGTGAAAAAATTGTTGCCCTGTGGCTCCCATCCAGCCAGGGACAGGAAGAAACAGCTGGAAGCATATTAGGTATGGTTCCTTTGTTTCAGTGACTCATCCAGAGGAATATTTTTCTCTGAAATGAAACATTCATCAAGATACTCATTCTGAATTGCCTGAAAATCATTATATATAAAATAAAAGCTTTTTGAGAATTAATAGTCCATTACCAAGATCTGAGAATGTGCAGTTTGACACATAATTGAGATGATTTCAAACTCTGAAAATAAAAAGGAGAGAATAAAGTCTAAAAAAAAGTATTTATAGAATTCTAGGAAAGAGACATAGATGAAAGAGTAGATGATCTGACTGAATATTAGGAATTAATATTTGCTTCAAACTATTGAATTAATCAGAGGACAATTAAACAGCAGGAAAAAATTAACAGCTTTTAGAAATGAACAGTGTGAAAACAAGACAAAAATCTTCAAACTAACTAGAGGAAAATCAATTTTGTTTGAGCAGTCAGTATTACATGTATACAGAAGAAATAAATTCAATGAGCAGACACACTATTTTTCAAAGTAAAGTGTTCGTTCTGTTGCTGCTGTGTGAGCTTTCCCAGACTTGTTTAAACCACTAAAATCTCTGACCTTCCTGTTCTTGTCTGTTGCTGTTGCTTTCTGGAGACATAGAACCAGAACAAACATCTCTACTTTTGGTCTCTTGAACACCTATTGTATCCAAAGCTGTACCCAGCATCTCCTTGGCTCTGATTCTATCTTTATATCTCATTTGTCAAGGTTTTAATCTCCCTTTTCTCTTGAACAAATCTTTGTTGTCACATCTACCCATTTCAAATACATGGTTGATACATGTTTCAATGATAGCTGGTTAATGAGGTCAATTCTACCAGCAAACTTATCCTATGTTTGCTAGAAAATCTAATACATTCTGAGAACATAGCAGAGCTGTATTTGAAGGTATTCCTGTGTCTAACATATTATCAAGGAGGGAGGAAAAATGAAGGTGACTTTTGCATAACTCAAAAAATGAAATTTATAACCATCAATAACATTTATATAATGAAATAAAATGAATATATTACAAAAGAAAATGCACAATTTATAAGAAAATATGTGAAATAATAAAAAATAAAATTTTGAACAATTAAATATCAGTATGTTGTAGAACTTGAAAAGTGTTCTAAAGATTAATACAAACAAAGAGATTTACTCATATTTGAAGACATTTGAAAAAGACTAGTATAGCTCAAGGTTAAATTTTGTCCCAAACCCAAATTCTCATGTTGAAGTCTAAAATCCAGTACTTAATAATGGGACTTGTTTGGCAGTGGAGTAATTGAAGATTGAATTTAGCAGGCTATGATGGGTATAGACTGTAAACAGTAGAAACCATGTAATTATAAAGAGGGAATAAATGGAAACTAATATGACTTATTCGTTGCATCCTCAGCTATACTTCTTTAAAACAATGAAATAAAATATTAACAAAACTTTAAAAAACAGGGAAACAAAATTAGTGTAATATTTCAATAGGTAAATTTTCATAGTGCATATGACAATTCAAAATTACTATAAACAGAATATTCAATAGAACATCAAAATAATATGCAAAGTCAACCAATAAACAGGACATTTAATTATGAACAATTTATTTGAATACTACATAGCAAATTCATTTTGATATGATAAAATGTTACCTAAAGACATGTTTTTTCTATGTGCTAGTATTTTGGCAGTAATGATTTTAAAACACAGATAATATTTAACACAATTTTTTTTAGTTAATAGAAAGTGATATGAATCGATCTCATTTTTTCATTGTGCTAATATTACATCTTCAGTAATAATTAGAAACCTATCTTTATTTTTCTAAATCACATCAATAATATTAATGGTGGTTAATCCTATGATGGTTCTAAACTAAAAAAAGTTATTTTCACAAACAAAATTATTTTCATAGATGAGCAAAACAAACACATCCAACTTTGACATTTATATACAAATTAAATATAAAATGAGCAGGAAACATACTTCCATTTGAACAACCTAGGATGTTCAGAAAAGGCCTTGTATATGAGGACACTGGTTTCAGAAAATGCTTATGATATTTCATGATATACATTCTGAGTTCTTAGTTATAGTTTTATTTATAATCTAGAGAGCTACAGAGCACCTGCACTATGGCATGATGCCATGAGAGCAGCCCTGCCTTACAGGAAGGTAACTGATGTTTATGCCCCTGCCTTGCATCTTTCTCAACTCCCAGGAAGACAGGGATTTTATCTTCCCCTTTTTAAAAGCAAGAAGCTGGACTGGAGCAAAGGTTCCTACCACATTTTCACCCCTATGCCCTGTGGCTCAAAACTGCTTGGGGATAGGTGATCAGATTGTGAACTCCAGTTTGTATTTGGCAATGAGAAATTATAAGCAAATGTCCTACTTGTTCTTTGTATAAACAAACTCCATTATCTGCAGGAAGTAACCCAAAAGGTACTCAAATAAATGAAATTTGTCAAATGGATGCATTTCATTTTTCAGGATTTGGAAAATTAAACTGTGTACCATACCATAGACATATATTCAGAACTTCAATAAGCAACTGCTTTAAGGTCTGAGAAGGCTGTTTCTGTAATTACACATTTATTAGAAGTCATGGCTATTATGAGGATACTTGTACAAATTAAGACTAACAATACTCCAGCATATGTTTCTAGTAAGATGAAACACAAAACATTTTACAGATATGACACACAATCCTACAGGACAATCAGTTATAGAAATATCTAATCACACTTTAAAATATATGCTTAATAAACAGAAAGGGGTAATAAAGATGCCCAGAGATAGATTACCTAGTGCTTTATTGTTACATTTTCAAATGCTGATGAACAAGGAACAATGGCTGCAGAGAGACATTGGAAAATAGAGAAAACTGCTGAATTAAATCAACCTATATCATTTAAAAAAATGTTGACCTCAGAATGGGAACGAGGGTACATATTATATTGGGGAAGAGTTTTTGTTTTGTTTTTCCCCCCACAGGAGAATAAATGTTATGCATATCATTGAGATTGATAAAGATTAGATTTAAATAGGAGAGACCTCTGGATTAGGAGAGTCAATTCAAACAACATGGTCACTCAATCTAAACTAACTTATAAAACTAACAAATGCTTTTCATTTGATCAGATAAGAAAAAATATTTTTTATTATTAAAAGATAATACTTTTATGTTGCCAAAAAAACTTTTTGTCTTAACAAACATATAACCTGACAAAAAAGGAACTCCCTAAAGCTAGGGTTGGGGCAGGGATTTGTTTCTATCTTTCCAGAAGAATAAAAGCATCTAACTAAGCAATCTCAATATCACTGGACAAATGGGATGTCTGAAGAAGAAGAACAAATCATCCAGATAGAAAAGTTCCACAAGAAACAGTATAATTGACCTAATGGTGTAGCACATTTCTATTGGTGAAATTATTAAGGCCACTCCATGTAGTTAAAAGGGAGGATTATTTTATGGGGTAACTTACAAGTGAAGTGATAGTTTACAGGGGCTGGAAGGTGTGGCACAGCCCGGCGGTGTTCTCTGGAGAACTCTGCTCAGTCTACCTCCAGTGTCCAGGGTCCAGGAACCAAGAAAGCCGGCACATCCGGATCTCAGGTCTTCAGGGCCCTCCCTTGGCCCCTCCTTGTAGGCATGACAGTTACCAAAGCCTCAATGGGGGTTGGAACTTCCAGATCAAAGCTGGGATGGCTACCCACAACATATTTCTAATGGATAGTTTCATAAATCTTCCCAAATATTTGTTTCTGCTGCTCTCTAAAACATAAAAGGCAAATGGTCTGTATGTGGTCCCAGTACATTTAAAAATCAAAACTGATATTGGTGTTGGAGTATGGCTCTCTCCTCTAAACCCAAGCATGATTGTTAAAGAAAATCCAAAATCTCTGTCTCATGTCAAAAGAGCCACCTGGTATGGGACAGAAGAAAAAATTAAGGGACTATTCTGTTGTCACTAAGGTATAAATATTTTCTCTAAATTTATAATATATATATATGTATATATATATTATTATATATATATATATATATATATTTAAACTTTCTGTTATGATATTAATGGTCATATAAAATACTAACTAATTCTAGAAATAGGCTTCATCTAGCTTCCTGTACATGACTTTGGGCTTGTATCTTAAGTAGGTAACTAGGAATTAAGTTTATGCACCCTGGATATACTTAATAGATTATGGTCCTTTAACTCTCTGAGATCTGCTGCACATAATATCTAAATTTCAAGTTTCCTCAGAGAACTATGATCATTCCTAAAGGCAACCTTTGAAGTCTCCAAAAACATGACAGAGCCCCACCATGATGATTCCACCTGGATTGTGATAATGCCCTTAAGTTGACAAACACTGTCCAAAGATAAGCTTTGAATTACAAACTGCACAGTTTCAAGGTCATTAGCTGAGATGGGCCATCCTCACAGACTATCCAGCCAAGACTTCAGAAAAGCTCTAAACTTTCCTGTCGCACAGAAACTAACGAAAATATAATACAGCTAGCTCTCCCAATACTTTATCATTATCCCACTTTTCTCAGGGTCCCCTAAAGATGCAGTTGCCCCCAGACAACAGGAAGTAATTTTAAAAGTAGAACATCCACATTCCCAAGAGGAGAGATGGGTGATTTTGGGTCATTTGGTGGGTTATAAATGTTTGTCATCATTTAGGGGGGGTTGGTTGCCAATTGTTCCTGGTCAGGAGGAAACTAAACAAGGGAAGTTGCTTTTAAGGATCTCTTCCTGAAAAAAAGGGGAATGAAATATGAAATATATATGATAAAAAAGTAGATTACTGATTCTACTTTAAACTGAAAAGCAACTATTAATCTCATATATTTTACAATAGTATGGATTTCTGTATATTGATAAAAATTTAAGGTTATTTTTGTTATACTGTATATATGTTTCTACTGTTGTTTAAGGTATTGTACCTATGTATCTCATTTTAAAATATAATGTATAATTAAGAAGTACAGGTTAGTAGTTAGTCATTTATAATAATCAAACTTGTAGTATGTTAGGTATGTTTTCAAGGTTAAACAAAGATATACTTTAGATAGATAGGTGGTCTTCAAACAGTTCAGAGACCTACAGAATATGGTATTTAAGATGTTTTAATAACTTAAAGCTTCATGACAATGAGACTTGTCTGCTCTTGGCAACACCAATTTACTTCAAAAAAGGATGATGGGCATTGAATAACCTCCAAATAGAATTTGTTTTTATTGTGGCAAAGCTAGCCACTGGAAAAGAAACTTCCCTTTCCTCAACTGCTGAGAGTATGCTTTATAAATTGTACAAACAGGACACAAAAGAAGGTTCCTGTCAAACTTTTCCAAAAAAGGCAGGACAATCCTTCAAAATTCCTGCTTCACAGAAAAGTGTCAGATATTCTAGGCTCATCGGTCAAAGGTGGATGACCCAACATTGTAGAGGAACCTTGGGTTTCCAGGTAGCTAGCTACTTCTGTCATTTTTATAGTTTTGGAAGTTGTTTTCTTTGTACTTCATGTTTACTTAGGTAATATTATATCCTTCTTGGGTCTCTAATGAAGTTGAGACAAGATAGTTCTGAGGTATAAAAAGATAGTTTTGGTTTGGTAATACAAGTTAGGATAGAAAGTGAATTAGGTGCAAAGCTTTGGACTCACAAAGATAGGAGAGATAATAGAGCAGTTTCTCTGAATTTGCCAAATACAAATGGACTGGATGTTGTAAATGTAATCATTACTTAATAACTGTTCTTACTGTATATAGTTTGATGATGTCAGAGCTAAAACCTTTCTTTTTTATTTAGACTATATGTAATAATTGTTCTTATTGTATATAGTTTTACTCTGTTAGAGTTATGACCTTTCCTTTTTATTTAGACAAAAAAGGAGAAATGTTGGGGGGAATATTCAATCATACTATGAACCCTGAGTTTGCATTTGCATTGATTAAATAATGTTAACTTTAGGTCAGGAGACTGAGTTACCAACTAGTTGACAAAAAGTAACCATAGAGTATCAGAGGGCATCCAGGAGAGACAGAGAGACACAGGAATTAGTAGGGAGGGATTTGGAGTGGTGGGACTTTTTCTGGTTTGATGAAGTAAAAGGAAAAATCTTTCAGATACACTAGCATGGAGAGAAGGTAAGTTTGGTATGACCCAGGCTCTCTGAACTACCAGGTTTTCATCCCAGCCTTTGAATCTTGAGTCTTATTTACATATAGAATGATAGTGAATTAGTTAAAGCTACCTTTAGCCACAGCAAAAGAGCCAGTGCCTTCAGAAACAGAATTCTTGCCAGACTGCAGCCTAAATGGCTGAGCCACTGCCAGAGAAGCAGGCTAGTAAACTGCAAAGTCACAATTGCTGGCTGTAATAGCAGTAGCTTAAGGTGCAGCCACTGTGCAGAAGTTAAAACAGCATACAACCGCTTGTAATTCCACCTTCAGAGATGTTATTTCATCTTCTGTTCTCTCCTAGTACCTGCTTCATGTGCACATCTCCACATATAGACTTACTGACACATAAATATATATAATCACAAATAAAATAAGTTTTTTAAAAAAATACATGTAGTTAACATACTTTATGCTTTATTTTACAAGTTAAAATAGTTTTGATAATTTTAATTATAAAAATGAAATACAACATACTTTTTATTCTGTTATTAATCTTTCAATGTAAACAGAGGTAATTCCTTACTGAAGGCCACTTGGTGAAAACTCAAATCGTCATAGACATTCCCTAAAGTCACATAGCTAAATGACATAATATGAAAGCACATTGTTTTGTTAATACTGTTTCAGTGCAAAAAAAAAAAAATCCTACTTCATCATAGGAATATCATAACGTGTATTTTAACTTTTTTATAATATTAATTTTGTGAGCTATAACTTGGAATATAGACATACAAAGTTCAATCAATTTAAACTGGAATTAGTGATGTTCAATGAATTAAGTCAGACGCAGAAGGCAAATATCACATTTTTTCTCATATGTTTTGAAATCTGTATACATTGTAGAACGAATGAGTTAGGTAAAACAAGATATATTCTTATTCATAAACATCTTAGTGTGGTGAAAACAGTCTCATCTAGGCAATTTTCAAGCATAAAGTTCATTCTTATCAAGTACAGTCCTCATGCTCACAGTAGTTTTCATCACTGTTCTTCTTGTCAAACTGTCAAATTGAAAATATGTATTCATTAACCAAAATCTTGTCAGCTTTTATTATGCTGATAGTAACCACCTGCCTTCTCTCACATCTATGTCCTTTCAGTAGCTTGCTGCCCTGGAGTTTCAAGAAGACAGGTCCTCTGAGGCTAAGCAGCCATTGTGAATCACTGAGCAAGAATCTGTGGAGTAGGACCTTGAGTCCTTTGGCATACATGAAGTAGATGTATCCCTGGGTCATACTGTACATTTCTTTTTGTTTTGTTTAATATTATTCATACTAATTTCCAGAGTAGCTAGACCAGTTTATAATCCCACCAAGAGTGAATGTGGGTTTATCTTTCTCCACAACATCCTCAGCATTTACTGTCAGCCTAGCATAACAAATTTCCTTTGAGGGGAATAAAATATTGTTGAGGTGGCTCCCTCCCTTTATTGGCACCCTATGATCAAATTCAACTATGATTTAGACAATGACTCAGTTTGCTGGGTACACCTCAGTCCAGAGGAATAGAGATATAGTTAGAAGACATGGGAGTCATGAACATACTTAAGCTAGGTCCTTATGTGATCTGGCTAGAATGGGTCAGGTGTTCTCTTTCTGAACAGTATTGTTGCTGTCTTTGCTGCCCTTATTCTTAAAGAAATAAGACATATATTCAGATGAGCAAATGTTTCACAAGTTACACCTTTTATTGAATAATGGAAATAAATACTAGTCAATTTTTTGCATTACTTTCAATCACCATAAGATATTCAGAAGTCCTAATCAGCAAGAATGTAAATTAGGAGACAAGCCACTGGTTCTAGTGATTAACATCCCTGAACGAAGATATTAACTGACTTGCCAGCAAGTGGCATGTTCACTGATCGTGTTTTCTGAAAATATCTTTTGCCTTTGAAGAGACTGAACTTTTGCCAGATTTTGTAGTCAAGATTGCCAATATGTCTTGAAATTATTTATAACTATGTACTCAATCAGCTGTCCTACTGTATGCTCAGACTGTTTAAGTCCAACCTGCCTGTAAGAAAATAATGTAGTACTACTACCTGGGGCTGTGTTTATGTCTGTGATCCAAGCTGTTGCCGAGGTCCATGATGGTGCCTGTGGTCCATTCATGCTGTGGCCTAGGGCCATATTGATGTCCATGATCTGTACTGCCTCCAGAGATCATGCTGAAGTCAATGGTCCATGCTGCCACAGGAAGCCATGTGGAAGTCCATGGTCTGTGCTGCTGTTGAATGCAAAGGATAAGGAGGCTTCTTTTTGCAATGGTGTTGATGTATTGATGATGGCAGGCTCACAGTTGAGAAAGAGACAGAAGGCTTCTATGACAACCCCTCCTGACATACACACAAGAAGCAGTCTAGATAGGAAGCCATTGAAGAGAACTCTTAAGGATTGTGATAGAGATGCTAAAGTGTAGCTCTTCACAGTTGATGGGTACTGGCAGGGATGGGGTGGGGAAGCACTCAGATCTCTTTAAGGGACTGGTCACTGAGAGTTTGACCATGGTCCAGCGAGTATAAGGGCAACAGAAAGTTAACATTATTTTTCCTCCCTCGGGGGAGATCACTAGTGTGTGAGGTGGTGGGGCTGTGAGAACTGGCAAGTGAGCTTGCTAGGGGTACATTGTGTGAAATTCCAAAATAATCAATAAAAATGTTATGTTGGGAAAAACAGAATAGAAAACAATGTAACCAAACTCACTAAGTCTTGAATTTCCCATGTGATCAACTTTTACAGCCTAACTAAATGTGTAGCGTTAATCTTAAACTATGTTCTCTTCAATGACACTGGCTCAGAAACGTATTTCTGTGTTTGTGTGTATTGTAATTATTTGCTGAAAGCAATATTAAGGAACAGATACCCCATAAACCTTGATAGTAACATGTGGATACAGGACGATTCCATCTACATGTCATTTTTAGAGCTATTTTGGGTCAGTTGCAGTCAGTAAAATACCTGCGACCATTGTAAAACTCTAGAGAATTTCTGTAGGAAAGTATCCCCTCTTCCTTGCCCATAGCATATTCTTTGTGTTGTTCAACAAGCAGGCCAATGCCTTTTGTGAAGGAAAGGCAACACAGACATGTAATAAGGACAGAGAAACACAACAAACAGACTACAGTCAGGCTACAAACCACAAACCACAGAAAGACACAGGGCTAGAAGTGAAGGATTCCAATCTGGGCTGGTCTTTGGTCTCAACTGCTCCAAGAGGAAGCCTCTCTCTTTATAGTTCAAAGTCAACACATCTGGATGCCCATCTGAGGTTTCTCTCATGAGCATTAGAAGCATCTCTTGTCCAGAAATGATGGTAATGCTTTACATATTGTGAAACTAGACAATTACAACAAATTAAATTACAATTGTGATAATGTTGTTAATAAGTCTTTCTAAAAAGTCTAAGAAAATAGAAAAACCTTCATACTTAGTTGTTTTTATCATTTTGAATAAGAGTAATAAGTAACAAAACCATATGTCAAAGAAAAGGCTGATTTGTTGGTTTGTCATTTTGCTAATAGTATTTTAAAATAGATTATGAATACTATTAAAAGTGAAACCATGTTTTTGCAATCTGCTCCTCTATTTTTTTCTTTTTGATATGTTATAGGAGACTTGTGAATTTTTACACTATATTTTTAAATTCCAGCATACAAACAAATCAATGTAAAAAAAAACATTGAAAATGAATGTACTTAGTAGATGATGATCAATATGTGTCAGTTATATGACTATCACTATTTCACAATATGTTCTGAATTCATTGTTGGAGATGAAAAGGAGATCCATAAGCTAGGCATTCCTGAGATACATACCACTCAGCTATCTTACAGGTATAGCAATTAATTCAGTTCTATAAGAGACTGAGGTTTGGTGTTTAGGTAATTGAGCCACACATTCTTCACATGAACACAACTGCACCAAACATAAGATGCAATGAAAATCCTGTGATGGCCTTACATACTGACAGCACCCTAAAGTCAATCTTCAAGTCACATTTATTATGTTGTGGCTGGGGCAGAAGTGCCATTTTCAAGAAGTCTCATCTGCATAATGGCTCCAAAAGGTTATAGCAACTTTATAATGAGGTTAAGACCCATTATGGGGAAAGTGGATTATAAAACTGATGAATATCAAACATCCATTATATATAATTATGCTCTGAGCAACATTTCACTATATTAATAACACTTAGAGAAAGGAACCAAGCATTTTATTTCTTTTAATGTTTTATTACTTTTTCATAATTTTGTACTGCGGTGTATAAAACTTGAGAGAAGTTTATCACAAAAGCATACTCTAACAGGTTGTTCCACAAGCTCCTCATTTTTGGATGCCCCTCCCCAGTGTAAGGCTTGAAAATGATTGTAAAACCTGCATAAGTATTGGGGATGTTAAGACTTCCTTTTTCATTTCACTATTTTACATAAATATAATTAAATAGCATTTATGTTGTATTATGTAAATGTTTTAATAAACTGAAGTACAGAAGTGATGTGAGTATGTTATTTATGCATAAACACTTTACTAGTTTCTGAAAAAAATCTCGTAAAATCCAGCACTCGGGAGACAGAGCCAGGCAGATCTCTGTGAGTTCGAGGCCAGCCTGGGCTACCAAGTGAGTTCCAGGACAGGCGCAAAGCTACACAGAGAAACCCTGTCTCGAAAAACAAAAAAAAAAAAAAAAAAAAAAAATCAGCATATATAGACTTTGAGGAGAATATATGAGGAAACGTGAGTATGCACATTTGAGGAGATGTGCGCATGCAGTCTCTCTCTTCCCCCCATCTCTTGCTCCTCCCCTCTCTTCTCCTCTACATTTTTACTGTCTTCAATTCTCCATAACACAAACACATTATTGTGTACACACACACACACACACATACACACACACACACACACCAGTTATGTCTTGCTTCCAGCTAAATTTCTTTAGGAAAATATGAAACAACAAGGGAGTTAAAATTTCTCTTTATTAGATATATTATATATTAATTTTTGGTAAATGCATACTGTATAAATACTGGCTCTAGCACACGAGAATGCATAATCAATTGCATCAGCTTCTTAAATCTTTCAGGAATTTGCTTCCATTTCTATATTATTTGTTTCACTTGGAGACTTAAAATTGTGTGTGTTAGCATCCCTTGTTTTTTAATCTCTGATGCACAACATTGGTCATTTATTTAAAAAAATAAGTGCTATAAGACTATGGAATTACCAGTCAAAGCTGAAAATGTATAAATTAAACAAAAATTTATAATGGCATCAAGAACTTAAAAATGATCATAAATAAGGTTATAGAAACAATAGAAGACTATGGGGACATTGATTACTTTACACATGGAATTTCCAGCTGTGCAGTTCCATAAATTTGGTAAAGATAAACGTAGCTACAGAATAGTAGTTGTGACTGAAAAAAATGCAAATGTTTTAGAAATGGTAGCAGAGGAAAGACTGTAAGATTACAGAAACATTCATGAGTGTTTCATTGTAATGAAGGTCCATAACAGGTAATGTTGAAAACTTAGAAAAGTTTAGAAATGAAATGACACAGTATACACAAAAGAAGGGAAGGAAAGCCTCTTTCTTTTAAATGTAAATAAATTTATTTTTGTTTCAAATGTTTTGAGTTATAGTATATGAATTATTTGTTTTGATTAGTTTACATTTACAGCTAAGACTTTAAAACTTTTTAATGTTTCAATTTCATCATTGCAATATATGAAATTCAGCACTCATTAGTAAGGATTTTATTAATTAATTAATAATTAATTAATTAATTTCCCAGTCTGATCATGTTCCCCTTCCCTCCTTCTTCTCCTCCCAGTCCCTCTCCCTAAATTCCCCTTTCCTCCTCCTTCTTTCTGTTCAGTGAAGTTCCAGCCTCCCATGTGTATCAGCCAGCCATGGCATATAAAGTTGCAGTTAGACTAGATACCTGCTCTTCTATTCAGGCTGAACTAGGCAACCCGGTAGGAGTAAAGGATCCCAAAAGCAGGTAACAGAGTCAGACACAGCCCCTGCTCCCACTGTTAGGAGTCCCACAAGAAGACCAAGCTACAAAACTGGAATATATGTACCGAGGGCCTAGGTCAGTCCCATGCAGGCTCCCTGGTTGTCTGTTCAGTCTCTGCGAGGCACTATGAGCCTCATTTGGTTGATTCTATGGGTTTTCTTGTGGTGGACTCAGCCTTCTGGATCCCATACTTTCTTCCCACTTTTACAGGATTCCCAGAGACTAAAAGTCTCTGCATCTTTTTCCATCAGCTGCTGGGTGCAGCCTTTCTGATGCAATTGGGCTAGGCAATGTTCTATGAGTATAGCAGAACATTACTAGGAATCATTTGTTTATTTTTTATTTATATATTTTTATTCTTTATCTTTTTGACTGTCATATTGCGTCCTCTCTTAGGTCTTTGGGATGTCCAGGTTCTGGGTCCTGGCCCTCCATGAAGTGTCAGGGGTGAGCTTCCTCTCTTAGTTTGGGTCTCAAACTGGACCAGTCATTGGTTGGCCACTCTCATTATTTCTGTGCCACCTTTACCCCAGAATATCTTGTAGATAGGGCAAATTGTAGGTCAGAGATTATGTGGCTGGATTGGGGTTCCAATCCTTCCACTGAAAGCCTTGCCTGGTTAGAGGAGATGGCTGGGTCAGGTTCCATATCTGCCATTCCTAGCAGTCTTAGCTAAGGTCACCCTCCTAGATTCCTGGAAGTTTCCATTGCACCAGGTTTCTAGCTCATCCCAGATATGCCGATGATTCCTGTTGTGTTTCTCAGTACTCTCTCCTTTCATCCTCCTCACACCTGTTTTCATACCCAATCCTCATTGAGACCCCTCCCCCATCCATCTGTGATATCTATTCTATTTCCCCTTCACAGTGAGATTTATGTGTCCTCCCTTGAGCCTCATTTTTACATAGCTTCTTTGGGTTTGTGGAATGTAGCATGGTTCTCCTTTACTATACAGCTAATATCCACCTATAAGTGAGTTCATACCATGTTTGTTTTTATTGGCCTGGGTTACCTCAATCTGGATGATCTTCGGGCTTTTCCACTTTCATACATTTGCTCTCAAATTTCTTTTCTTTTCTTTTCTTTTCTTTTTTTTCTTTTTTGGTTTTTCGAGACAGGGTTTCTCTGTGTAGCTTTGCGCCTTTCCTGGATCTCACTTGGTAGCCCAGGCTGGCCTCTAACTCACAGAGATCCGCCTGCCTCTGCCTCCCGAGTGCTGGGATTAAAGGCGTGTGCCACCACCGCTCGGCTTGCTCTCAAATTTCTTGATGTCATTGCTTTTACATCTGAGTAACATCCCATTGTGCAAGTGTATCGCATTTTTTATATGTTCTTTGGTTGATGGACATCTATGTTATTTTCAGTTTATGGCTACTACAAATAATCAAAACATTAAACATAAAGAGCAACAAAAAAGAATATTAAAAGCTGCAAAGGAAAAAGGCCAAGTAGCATAAAGCAGACCTGCTAGTATTACAACTGACTTCTCAGTGGAGATTCTAAAAGTCAGAATGGCCTGACCAGATAGATGTCTTGCAGACTCTAAGAGACCATGGATGGCAGCCCAGACTAATATACTCAGCAAAAATTTCAATCACCGTAGATGGAGAAAGCAAGGTATTCCATGACAAAATCAAATTTAAACACTATCAACAAATCCAGCCCTACACAAGGCACTAGAGGGAAAATTCCAACCCAAGGAGATTAATTACATCCACAAAAATACAGGCAATAAATAATCTCATACCAGCAATACCCATTTGTAAGTTTTCAAATTGAGATTACATTGAGTAGTTTTAGCTAACAAGGCCAAGTACACAGTTGGTGTCTGTAGCACGAGAGGAAGAATGTCATCTGAGAATCAGTTGACAACACCAACGTCTACAGGAAAGAGCCTGTGCCTAATATGTGGTAATTCACAGTGCAGCTGCCATAATCAGGAGGGCAATAGAGAAGCAAGAGTGATCTGTATATAGTACATGCTAAATTGTGCTTCAAACTAGAATATAGAGGGCAGTGGTGGCACATGCCTTTAATCCCAGCACTCCAGAGGCAGAGATAGGTGGACCTCTGTGAGTTTGAGGCTAGCCTGGGTTACCAAGTGAGTTCCAGGAAATGCGCAAAGCTACACAAACCAAAAAAAAAAAAAAAAAAAAAAAAAAAAAAAAAAAAAAGAATATAGAAATATACGCACATACATGGTTCCTCCAGTCTAGTATCCAGCCTCAGATCATGGTAGTACTTAAGTATTTTTCAACCTTTCTTTACCTTTGGCAGTTTTTTTTCATTCTTCTTTTTTTTTCTTTTTATGAAACAGGGTTTCTCTGTGTAGTTTTGGTGGCTGTCCTGGATCTCGCTCTGTAAACCAGGCTGACTTCAAACTCAAAGAGATCCACCTGCCTCTGCCTCCCATGTGCTGGGATTATAGGCATGCACCACTACCTCCTGGCTTGTCACATTATTCTTAATTTCAGGTATTTACGTAGTTTTGTCCATCATGAAGTCGTCTATTTCAGTTCACTGAATTATGAAAATTATACATGTCTATCATATTAGAGGGGTAGATAACTCTAGTCCTCTAATTGAGATAAGTTTGTGTGTGTGTGTGTGTGTGTGTGTGTGTGTGTGTGTGATTTCTCTGACTGTAAAATCAATTTCCTGTCTGTAGTCAGTATCCCATGTTGAGTTTTAAAATTATTAACATATCATCGTTTCACCAGCCTTATACCCATTGGCTTTAGCATTCGATAATACAATTAATATCCCATCTTGACTATGAGCTACAGTTTTGTCTTTGATGGGTCATTAGCATGTTAGCATTAGTAGGACTTCTGCCTTGTGTTATGGAATGAATTGCTCAACATTTGATCATAGCTCACTTTGATTTTCACATGTATATTAGACCAGGAGGGCTTTGTTTAGTATGACATATCTAACTTTTATTTGAATATTCCACTGTATTTTCTTGGACAGAAAAATTAAAGGCTCAGAAATGAGCTGTTTTCATATTAAAGAGTACTTTTATATTTATTTATTGTGTATTTTGCAAATATTCACACAGTTAAAACTTTACTAGAAAAGTCTAGCTTTATTTGTATCTTTTAGGATGATATGTTAGGTAGAGTAAGAGCACTTACATATGTGTCTGGGCTTGCTGATAGAGTTTATCATGAAGGCCATAGGCATTGTTCAATGTACTTAATGAAGCTCTTAATGATTACATGATTTTCCTCCTTCAGCAAGTTAAAGGATTTCAGTACAATTAATTTTCACTATCTAATCAGCCATTGATTGTTTAATCATCTTCACATCACTGGCATAGATCCCATTTTACATAGTGTATTAATATTTATGCATTTCTGAAATTGGTTTAATCACATTTTGTTAAAGGTATGATATGGAATTTCATTCGCAAAAAAGGGCTTTTCGTCATTTTTCTTTGTTACTACTTGTCTGGCTCCTATATCGGGCTAATATAATATAAAGTTACATGGAAATCATTCTACCTCCTATTTTTAGGAGATACTTTGTAATACCATAGTTAATTCTGAAATTTGTAGTAGAACGTGTCAGTAAAAGCATCAATGATCAAATATTCCTGTATCTTGAAATTAATTTAATTCCACGTGGATTTCTTTTATGTGGGTCACTTTTGTCTGATGGAAACATCTTAAAGAAATATATGAGAGATAGGAAAAACAGACCATAATCATACCATCTCATATCAGTATATCATACCACAGGAATACCTGTTCATTCTTGTTCAAAGATAGAACATGAAACCAACCCTGATGTCCATCAACAGATGAAATAGACATGAAAGTGTCTGTGTATGTGTGTGCATTGCTTTATGTTTGTAAGGATGTATGTCAGTATGGACGACTGTGGGCATATGTTATGGAACAAGAAAGAAAACCAGGACAGGAGAAAAGAGGTATTGAGGATTGTATGCTGGCGGCAGAAGTATTTGAGATACGTTTGTCTGGCTCCTTGTGTCAGTGTCTGGTTCTTTTCCATTTGCGTTTTCCCATGGTAATAGAACAGAGTGTTTTTGTTTGTTCGGTCTACATGAATGGGCAGTCAGCTATTCTACTTTGGCACTATCCTGAGTTAGCTGGTTTGCACTCACTGTGTTACTGTGGTTTCGTGCATGAATAGTTTATTTATGCTGTGGTTTTACACATAAATAGTTCATTTTACTTTAGGAAGGCCTGGGGTTGAAAATGATAGCTAGTAGCATTTACATGTGTCTATGTCTATCAAAATACATGAAAAGTGATGTAAAGTAAAACTGCTAGAATTTTTACATCCTCATTAACAATGGTTAACAAATCTCTCTTGGTGCCTTTGCTTTTAACATCTTATCTATAGTGTTTCACTGTGGTAGTCATTATAGCTAGTCGTATATTCATTTCCTCCTAAAAGTGATAGGATTAAAGTATTTTCATTTTTTTATGTATTAGAGGATTCCTTACTAACTTTATTTAGCATTTCCCATTTTCATTCATAATTTTATGTCTTTATTATTGCCAGAAGAGTTGGTTTTATTTTATAAAAGTAGTTGTGCAGTATATTCCAGGTCTGGTCATGGTAGGATATAAGGAATAAAATTTACTTAGGCATATATTTTGGAAATGCATGCATTTATATTGATTATTAGTAAAAGTATTTTATCCTTATGCCAAAAAGTAGCCTCACAGTTTTCTTTAAAATTATTTGTATTTTGTTCATGTGTTAACTATTATAAAATACAATCAAATATAACTAAGTACATAAGTATGAATATCATTGATATTTCTTAAATCCTGTGAGTCAAAATTATGAAAATATATTGTGTCCCAAAATGTGTTTAGTTACAGATATTACGTAGCTGTTTACTAGAAATGCTATTTTCTGGAGGGTTGTAGAATCCCACATCTATATCTTTACTCTCTATTTGAGACAAGATGATCAGGAGTTGCCATTACATAGAAAGCTTCATGTCAACCTCTGTTTCATAGGAGAATTTACCTAATAAAAAAGAAAAGGGAAATTTTCATTTTCAGATACAAAAATATTAAAATAGCAACATGAATTTCAAAACTGTGTCAATGTTTAGCTAAATGTAAAAATGATGACTGTTTTTCAGGTTTAGTTTGGGTTTGACACAAATCCTCTAGCCCACACTGGCCCCCAACTTCCTTTGTTGGTGAGGTTGACCTTGAATTACTGATACTCTCTTCTTTTCACCTCCTTGGGTCTGGATTACAGATGTATACCACATGCCCAATTTCTGAGATACTAGATACCAAGCCCAGAACTTAACATATGCTACAGACTGCATCTTCATCAACATATTATCTTTAAGGCAACAAGGTCTCTGTTTTTCTTTCTTAATGTCATTTAGATCTATTATCAAGACTATTCTAAATTACCAATAAAACTTCTGCAAACTAAAGAAAGGCATATATCCTTCTAGAGACAAAGAACATCTAGAATAACAACCAGGCAAGACAAGACAAGAAACTCCCTTATGGCCTATTGTTGCTGGAGAGCTTCTCTCTAGGTTCCACCAAGTCCTGCTGTCCCACAATCCATGTATAAAATAATCACTCAGATGCTTATATTACTTATAAACTGTATGGCAGTGACAGGCTTCTTGCTAACTGTTCTTATATCTTAAATTAACCCAATTCTATAAATCTATACCCTGCTACGTCGCTTGTGGCTTACCAGCGTCTATACATGCTGCTTGTCCTGGCGGTGGCTGCAGTGTCTCTCCCTCGTTTCCCCAATTCTCCTCTCTCCTTGTCCCACCTATACTTCTTGTCTGGTCACTGGCCATCAGTGTTTTATTTATATAGAGCGATATCCACAACAGCCTATCATAATTAAAACCCTAGAAGTACAGGACAAAAAAATATTGAAAGCTACAAGGAGAATATTATGTCAAATGTATAGTAAAACCCATCAGAAATATACCCCATATCTCAATGGAGATTCTGAAAGTTGAAAAAGCCTATATTAACACACTCTAAGCTCTAAAGGACAACTGCCAACTAAACTACTGTACTCAACAACACTATGTGCCATAATTGAAGAAGAAAAAAAAACTTTTTATGATACAGACAGACCAAAAAATAATCATATCCTATAAAAAGTTTGAAAACAGGATACTGGAAGAAAGACTTCAAACTGAAGAGAGGAAAAAGCAAAGTCAAGAGACTCTAGGAAACTAAACATGTGAATCTATAAATAATGATAGGTAAAACACAAATAATAACAAAAACTGGCAACAACAAAAACAAAGTGATTTCAGTCTATACATACCTTTCAATCATGACTAAATGTGAATGGCCTCAGCATTCCAATCAGAAAACACAGGTTAGCTGAACAGATTAAGAAACAAAATCCCAATATCAGTTGTCTACAAGAAACCCATTTTAGATTTAAAGATAGCTAGCACAAAAACGTGAAAGAATATAAAAGAGTATCAAAAAATGGCAAAAAGAGTATCCAAAAAAATGGCATCAGAAAATACCAGGTATAGCCATCCAGAAGACTGACAAACACTTTAAACTAAACCAGAGAACACTACATCACCAGATATATATGCAGCATGGAATTTCAGAAAAGCTCTACTAATTAAATTAAAACCCAGATTAAAACAGACTCAGTCTTAGTAGGATGCTTCAACACCTGACTTTCTCTAAGAGACTGATCATCTAGAAAGAAAATAATCAAAGAAACATCAGAATTCAGTGATATGTACATCAAATACACCTAAATATATCTATATAAATATCTCCAAAACATTAAAGAATATACATTCTTCTCAGAAGCACATGGAAGCTTCTCTGAAATAGACAACCTGCTGAGACATAAAACAATCCTCAACTAATACAGAAAATTGAAATAATTGCATTTATTCTACTTTATTTGTGTGCTGTAAAACCTAAAATTATCAAAAAGAAAACTAGTAAGTATATAAACATATGAAGATTAAACAACTCACTACTGAATGATCAATAAGTCAAAGAAACAGGAAGTAAATCAAAATATTCTTGGAACTAAATGACAATAAAAGTGTAACACAACAACACTTTTAAGTTACCAATGAAGAATATAAATTGCTAACATTTTATCCAAGGAAGACTTACAATTAAAAAGAGCACTATGGGATTTGCATGTTATTTACTTGAAATCTATATATCTGAATGCATTCCTATACAACACTGAAATACTGGAATAAATGATTATTCATGTTATATAAAAACAAGATGATTCAAAGGATCAATTTATGAATATTGTATGTATAAGACGTGCATTCATAAATTAAATAAGATTGTAAACATATTTTTGCTTCTAGCAGTTTATTGCTGAGCTGTGCTGAAATGATCCCTGAAATTTTTGTCAGTCCTGGGGATGTTGTAAAGCACAAGAAAAATTTGCCATATGAAATAGCTTTCCTCAGACATCTGCTGCACAGATAGCTTGTTTAGAGCTGGTGATGATGGATGAATTTTTGACAGGTAATTGCAATTCAGATCAGATGCAGACAGATTTAGTACCTAAAAGCTTCTAGTTTATTAAAATCACCACTGATTTATTTAGCACCCTTTTTCCCCCTCCAAACTGTCATGCATTTTAACACTTTGGGAATTAATAATTTAGTTATGATACCTATAATTTATGTGATTTATAAAATATATTAGATTTTTTTGTTTTGGCAAACAAAATTTTAAAGAAGGAATTATTTGCAATTAGGCATGATTTTTTTTTTGTTATCATGAGTACCAAAACACACAAAATTTATACAATTGTTATCCAAGCAATAATTTCTCATCTTTTCAAATTTTATCTAATGGTCTACGTTGATTGGCTAATCCTGCAGACAAATAATAAAAGTTGTAGGTGGCTTTCTGGAAAATTGACTCAGAGTTGGAAAATTGTGTGATGACATAGTAGAGTGGAAGACCTTAAAGACTGATCCATGAGGAAAGAGGGTGAAATAAAATTGGGTAGAGTAGGGGATGATTAATGAAATAATTGCAACAAATCCATCAGCTTGAGCTATGGGGTACTGTGAAATGTTTAAAACAGTAGGCATTCCAGACTCATTTTGGTTGTATTTTAATTCATACTTATTGTTTGAGTTTGAATATATCATTTATAAGAGTTTTAAGAGTGATTTTTGAGTAACTGATGTGTATGTGGATACAGTATAACATGAAGAAAAAAGTAATAAAGGCTAAATGTAGGGGGATGACGAAGGAGTGAATGCAGGTAATGAGGAAGTCTTATTTTAAAAAAAGCATGTAAAGCTAGTTGGTTTTCTAGTTTTAATCCTGTCGTGTTTTTTGTTGTTGTTTGGGTGAGTTGAATGAATAACTGCATAATATATATTCAATATTGAAAGTGTAACATTTAATATAAAGATCCACAGCTGCAGCTCCTAATGTCTATTGTAACTATAGAGAAGTTCATTGACTTGTACAGACTTCATCATGGTGGATTTTGGTATGTACTGTTTTTTATTCATGTGTATGTTTTTATAATAAAGTTTATAAATTTGAAAATAAATAAATAAAAGGGATTTGTCCCTATAGTGGTATATTTCATCTGCTTTGTGAAGTAGGGGTGACTATATATTTATTTCTGTAAAAGCTATTATTGAGATGCACATAAAAATCTCACAGAATGACAAGAGTCTTGTCAATGGAAACTGCACTCAACTTGTTCATGTCTACTAAGGAAGCAAAAATAAACTACACATTATTAAATTTGGCTTAATTTTGTAGTCAATACATGACCCCAAACTCATGATAGGTGTTTGTCATAGAATATAGTTTACTGAATTGACTATCATAAATTTTTATTTCAGGCTTTGATAGATTTGTGCAAGGAAGACACAGCTGGTTCAGTAATAATAATAATAATAATAATAATAATAATAATAATAAATTATTTGAGAATTCCATACATTCTATTTTTATTATCTTCTCTCTCATCTTCTTCCATATAAAATCTATACCCACTCAACTTTAGGTCTTCATTCATTTTTTATTAAGCCCATTAAGTCAAATTAGTGCAGCCATCATATACTTTTGAGTGTGTGAATGTTTACTGCCCACTGCTGCCATAGGGTTATGAATGCGATAGGGTTAACCAAGGACTTCTCATTTGATTTAAGGCCTGTTCCACACATAGGGCCTACACTTGGCACAGTTTTCTGGGCCAAATAGACAGGTTATAGGACCTAGGGAGAACTTATTACCATTGATTGCTCTGCTAAATGTACCTAATATTGAACTTATCCCTAACAACTTACTACTATACCCATAGAATATTGCTTCCCTCAAACCTCATCTGGGAAGATTTTATATCCAGTAGATTGTTTTTCACACAAAGACTCATAACTGGCCAATGGAGATTCTTTACATGGCTCTGGGGATTGATATGAAAGGCATGGCAAGAGAATAAAAAATGAAGCATTCACAGAAAAATTAAAATTTGGTTAACTTGACTCTCAAATGGACAAATTGCAGCATCCCCGAAGCTCAGCAGCATACACAGAGTTAGGGTTTTTGGATGTGCCTGAATCAGGAGGCAGATTGTATGATATAGAGTTGAACCAAGAAGGCAAGTTTAACTAATAATGGTAGGAGCATTCTCTGTAGGGGAGAAGTCTTCAGGCCATTTCAAAAGGATGAAAGGTGTGGTGAAAATTTTCTTCACACAGTATTAATATTGTACACTGATTAGGAAGGCTTTGTCATCCTTCCGAACAAACTCCTCCAATTCCTCATCCCTCTGAAACTGTCCTTCTTTTAAGTATTATTGTTTTACACACACACACACACACACACACACACATATACACACACACATACACATACACACACACAACTAGCTTAATTCATTTAGGGTGTTTTGTGTGTACATTATTATTTCAGGGCTGAACACTTTGTATCAGACAAACAGTTAGGGTGCTCACCCTTGGGAAATGGTATCTCTCTTTCTCAGAAGTCAGTAGTTGCTGTAGTTCTTTATTTAGTGGTGGGATCCCAAGAGATTGTCCCTAGAAATTACAAGTAAGCTGCATTCATGATACTTCAACAACATTTCCACCTAAAAATCCCAGAACAATAGTACTGTACATGACAATGCAGAAGAGGGAAATGAGGACATTTAATAGGATTGTTTCTCTTCTGCTTTGAACTCTATCTCAATTACACTGTACTTGGTAAGAATTCATCTTAGGGCATATTTATGAGAAATAAATGGATGTGAAAATGAGAGACTATTTAGGTATTTAGCAAAGCATGTCAAGAAAAGGCACTAACTCATCACAAGGGAAAATTCAGCAGGCACTCCATAAAGTATTACTTCATCCTGACTTTGTAGGAAATGTCTGGGAGTAAATTAAAGCATAAGATTTGACTCAAGTCCAAAAGTAGGCTTTCCTATTGCTACAATGCCAAATCATGTATTAGGAGCCATGCCTGATACACCAAAATTCACAGACATTTATAATGTTTGTACAAGGATTCATCACAGTGGTAGCATCCTGAGACCTTTCCTTAAGCAGAGACCGTGGATGTTATCAGTAAGAAACAGAACAATACAGGAAACTTTAGTCACTGTTTCAGGCACTGCATGAATCTGTTTCATTTACTCTTTGTATAATTGTCAGCTCCACTTGAGTTTATGATATGTTAATTTCATTCTATTATGCTTGCTTCAAGATGATGTCTGGTTATAAGTGGTAGAAAATATAGAAGCACAAATAATGTGAAGCACAAAATCTATACTACCCTAGATTGTCCTAAGATTATCATTGTTGCTTACTTTACTACCCAATTCTTCCCTTGATTTCATTTAACATGTATCTAACAGTTTTTGTCTAACTTGTTTACATGATACCTTGATTCCCATGCCTTTTTAATGGTGCATTTAAACCCTTTATTAAAGTTAATTTGAATAATAAGGTTGTAATAATTGACCCTATTGTGTGGGACAATCGTCCTTATCCATCTTCATGGTGAACAGAATCAACTTTCCCAACAAGGAGATAGCTCTCTGATTTCTCTGTTGATCCTCTCTACCTGAGGATCCCAGTTTATTCAACTGAAATATGGATATTAAGTTTTATCATATTCCTGCCAGTTTTGTTCCTGATAGAAATATTCTTTCATTAGGATGAAGATCTCCAAACTGTTATAACTTGGAATTGTCTGCCCAGAAAGCACAAAAATGATTAATAGTGAGTGGGCCACTGCCAAGTCCACCCAATCACAGTTCTTTGATGTATGTACAACAACATAGGTCTGAATTATTCGCTGTGTCTTAAAAAGACAGTGTACTTGTTGGGTTTTTTCTAAGGTAATGATTCAGCTGAGACATCAAGGGACTGTTTTTCAGATCTATTAAGTCGACAATTTGTCTAACATAGTATATGATAGTATCCTCATAGGCTTTAAAATATAATAACTTTCATAACTCTTTTGACATACAGTGAGCTACTTGATTATAGATAATGTTACCCAAGATCCTTGTCAGTGATTATACTCTGTAAAGATTCACATAGCAGTGCTGGAAAGGACATGATAAGCCAGAAAATGAAATCCACATTTGGGATAGGTCCCAATCCCAATACATCTTAGTAGTAGTTTATTGTGGAGAGTGTTACACTTTGGCGCAATATTGATCTGTACCACTGACACACCAAGCATTCAATAGAGGTGTCACTAGTCTTGGTGCTGGCAGTCATGAGATGGTACCCATGCACAGTTCTTTACTTCTTCTATAGCTCTGGAATTTTCATTGTGGGTCTAATTAAAATAGGAGTGTTTGAGTATTGACTGGTTTAGTGCACATCCTTTAGAGAACATTGTCTAGTGAAATATGTAGTGATCCCCATAATTGACTTTGTGACTATTTCTGTGGATTCGTTGTCATATTACTTTTCTAAATACTCAACAACCTCTTGTTAAAAGTATAAGAAAACCCCAACTTCAGACCAGTACATTTTGCCACAGGAGAGCTACTGTCTAATATATCTCAAGTGGTTTCTTGTTTAACTGTGGTGGTTATCCATTGTTGTAAACAGGTAGAGGAAATCTCAAAGGAAAAATAAAAAATTTATTTTAATGTCATTTAAGAAATATAGAAGATAGTTTAGCATATTTTCATATATTATAGCCAGTTAAAAATAAAAAAAAACAAAGTTAAAATACAAAGAAATTCATGCATTTTTATATCACTCCTAATTATTCAATATCCAGCTAGATTATGAGCATTGAGGGGCTACTTTACCTTTAAATCTCTATGGAATTTAATATTGTTCTTTTTTAAATACCTAAACATAGTAAGCTATTTTTTGTGAATATATAACATAACTATTGAGAAGATATATGAGATACAAAAAATATAGCATACCCCAGGGACTTCAAATTGATACACTGAGATTTTACAAATTTGAAATAGCAATATTGTGACAATAGACTATTAAATCTTTTAAAGCATAATGGTAATTATAACTGATCTTAAAAGAAAAATTTAATCACATTGTTCCAATACAGTGAATCAACTACAGAAACTATAGAATTAAAAAATAATGTTAAATAACTTTAAATAAAGTAATTTAGTCATAGATGTTGAAGCAAAAACAGGAAAGAATACTTTTCTAATTTTACTTTATATAGTTAAAGTTGTACTAAGCTTTGATCTTGTAAGTTTATTATAAATTAGTTTATTTTAAAATGTTTTAAATGGCATTTGCTTAACATACAAGTAACTTTAAAATGTTAAGAAACATAATCAGTCATACAAAAAAGAAAATGACTTTTTTAAAAGTATAAATAAGGATAGAAATTAAGGTCTCTCTTTGGGTATATTTTAATTCTTAATATTTCTATTCATATTTAAAGAATTCCCATAAGACTGTCAGCTTCTGGTCAGGGCCTCCCTGGTGAGTTTCTCCAGAGGCTTGTCCTTTTTATACAGTCTTCACTATCCCAAGGCATCCTCCAGGCTAAACTACTGCACTGCCCCAGAGTGAGCAGCTTACAATTTCACATCTGTCACAGAACCAGTGAAAGGTGTGTGTGTGTGTGTGTGTGTGTGTGTGTGTGTATGAATGCTACAGTATGAAGACGAAGATGGTAAACTCCATCCCAAAGCCAATAGTCCTATAAAAATAGTCCTATGTTCGCTAATGAGAAGTATGTAAATGAACACTGACATAAATTTAAAAGAAAAATGATCACCTTTATCAGAAAATTCAAGAGGTTTAGAGAATACATGACTAGGACCTCAATGAATTTAAAAGATAGCAGTAAGTGATGTCCCATATAAACAAACATGAATGAAGGAAATGATAAACACAACTCTAGTCGAAAATAAAATTCTTCAAAGAAGTAGAAAGACTAAAAAGAACCCAAACGGAATGAAAATGGAATGGAAAAACTCAGTAACACAATTATAACACTCAGTACAAATCCTCATAGGCAGAATCCATCAAGTAGAAAATAGAATATCAGGACTTGAAGACAAAAGGGAGAGATTGTGGACTATGAAAAAAAATGGAAGGAGCATACAGCAACTTTGATAAAAATATGAAAACAATCCTTTTATTTATAAGCACAGGGGAAGGAAAAGAATCCCATGTCAAATGCAAAATCCTCAGCCCTAAACATATATTTATGAGCAATATCAACTGGACTCAGTATGCCACATATATATGCATGTATATGTGTGTGTGTGTGTGTGTGTGTGTGTGTGTGTGTGTACATATATGTGTGTAGATGGAGAGATAGTTGAATGGATGGATGGATGGATGGATAGATAGATAGATAGATAGATAGATAGATAGATAGATAGATAGATACATACATACATACATAATAAAGAATATGTCAATAATTTGAAAGGCAGTAGGGAGCATGGGAGGAGATTGAAGAGGAAGATCGAGGGATATAAATGATATAATAATAGTACTTATATACAAAATTCCTCAAAACTTTAAAGCATAAATTGTGGGAAAAGAATGTTATTAGTTTTGACTCCAATTAAATTCAATTAATATTCTTTTTTTAGATTTAACTTAATTTAAAATGCATTAATAAAGAATAAATTAGTCCAATAATAAATTTTTCCATTTTTCTTAAATTTGTTGCTTTTCAAATTACTTTCTTCAAACAAATAAGATATATGATATTTAAATTTTCCAAAAATGCTGTGTCCTCAACATATACACAACTCTAAAACTTGATAATATCAAGTTGCATTGATTATCCTGTGAGATTTACGAATTGTGTCACTGTCTTTCTTTTCAGAAAGTTCAGGTACTAGTTTATCTGAATTCTTCCAAAATATTTACTCAAATTTAATGATAATATAATATAAACTTCTATTTTTTGGCATTTTATTTGCTCTTTTTGTTACATTGTCATGTTTTTATCGAAGTCTTTCACTTATTTAATCTTTTTTTTTTAAACTTTATTTGCCTTGGTGTTTTGCCTTCATGTATGTCTGTTTGATTGTATCAGATTTCTTGGAACAGGAGTTACAGACAGATGTGAGCTGCTATGTAGGTGCTGGGAATTGATCCTGGGTCCTCTGGAAGGGCAGCCAGTGCTCTTAACTGCTGAGCCATGTCTCCAGCCCCTCTTTCACTTCTACTGTTAGATTTCTTTCAAAATGATCTTGAGGCTGTTGGAAATAGTGTTGTTTGTGTCCTTTCCTTCTCAGTATGTTTGATGTTATAGACAAAGGACGCTGGTGGTTCTGTGTTGATCTGTATCCTGCTGCTTTCCTGAATGTGTTTATCCGCTATTGGAATTTTCTGTGGAAGCATTTAGGGTGTTTGTTTATGGCATCATATCTACAAATAAAGGTCCTTTGATCTTTCTTTTCCTATTTGTGTCTCCTTGATCCCCTCCACTTCTCTTATTGCTCTAGCTGAGACTTCAAGGACTTTAACGAGCAGGAATGGAGAGAGTGGACATCTTCGTCCTGTTTCTGATTTTAGTGGAAATGATTTATTTCAAATCATTTTTGTTGATTTTATATTTATTTTAGAACAGTGATTTTATTAGGTGTATATATGAATATATATTCATATCATATCATCCTTAACAAATTAAATTGTACAAAATTCACAAAAATTAACAAAGATATTTTTAAAGTATTAATTTGATTTCTTTATGATTGGGGTAGAAATAGGCTTATATTTTCATTTTATCTCCTCCTCCCTTCTAGATATCTACAAAATACTGTTAAAATACAAGCAAAACGATGAGATGAAACAAGATAAAAAATAGTGGGTGGCATATTACAAAGATCTCTATAAAAATCAAATAGGCATATTAACGTGGTATAGTTTTATGTTGGAGAAGTAGTTAGTTGATGTTTTATTGTCAGTGGAACTGCCAGATTTCAAAAGAATGTAAAGCAAAAGAGCTAAATGATAATTATGGAACAAAAACGATCACTCAAAGATACGGTGGGAATTCTGATTCTTAGTATCCAGGCTTTGCAGACAGAGAGCAGATTCTTGTCTCCACGGACAGTGTTTCATGGAGGACATGTTCTTAAGCAGATGCCACAATCTGTCTTTGCTAAAGAATGTTCTCTTCAGGGAAAAAAATAGGTTCTGTTTCAACACTCCACAAGTGATAAGTGAGGCTTCTCAAAAATAGAATCTCCTAGATGTGTTGATGAGACAATATGTCATTGCTTAGGAAAGAGAAAAAGAAAAGAAATCTGCTTGAAAAGGCTAAATTTCACCCTACCCGGCAGCCAGCTATTGAACCGTTTCCAGCTGTGCGGAGCCAGCACTCCTTATGGTTCACAAAATGGAAGAAGAGGGGCCCATAGTCTTACAGTTTGAAAGGAAGCACCTACTTCTCCAAAATATATGATTATTTTTATATTTTATGTAGTAAGATACAACATCTTAAAGAGATGCCATTTATCACAACTTGTGAAGAAAAGACACTAATGTTGTAGCATGGGAATAAGGATGTACCTTGGTACTACAGTGTTCCTAGGCATCAGGAAGCCTAGGACTTAGGCCCTCAGCACTTCAAGAAAACAAGCGTCCTCTAGTGCAGAAAGGAGCAACAGACAGACCACATGGCAGTCATCAAATTTAGTTAGGGACTGGCTGCACTTCCCCTGTCCAAAGCAGGTCTTTCCTGTCTTCCTATCAGTTTTTCTCACCTAGGAGACTTTGAAAGTTAGAATAAATACTCTGCTAGGCTTCTCTAGCTTTTAAAGTTTTAGTTGCTGATCCTCTATTTAAGAAAATCTGTGTTAGACAAGTTTTTCCATTATGTTCCCCTTATATTCAAGAAGCCGTTCATGGATACTTGATCTAACTCATATTTATTATATCAAGTGAACATAAAGGTCTCACTTGCAAGGTCACATTTTCCCCAACTGATGATCAGATCAATACTTTTAGTATGAGTTCCCACTCTCAGTGTTCAGCACTGTGGAAGACATCACAGAACTTCAAGTTAGAGCATTAAGGTAAAAGATGGAGAACACTGATCCCAGGTTCAGCAAATGAATGTCAAGGGGTTCCTTTTATGAAGGGTGATGCATCTATTTTCTTTTTTATTTTAATTTTTTATTTTATAATTTAATTTAATTTTACATATCAGCCACAGACTCGTTTGTTCTCTCCCCTCACCCCCCGCCCTGCCTCTAGCCCACCCTTCATTCCCACCTACTCCAGGGCAAAGACTCCCTTGGAGAATCAGTTCAACCTGGTAAATTCAGTCCAGGCAGGTCCAGTCCCCTCCTCCCAGGCTGAGCCAAGTGCCCCTGCATAAGCTCCAGGGTCCAAACAGCCAGCTTATGCACTGAGGACAGGTCCCAGTCCCACTGCCTGGATGCCTCCCAAACAGATCAAGCTAATCAACTGTTTCACTTATCAAGAGGACCTGATCCAGTTGGGGGCTCCTCAGCTATTGGTTCATAGTTCATGTGTTTCCATTAGTTTGGCTATTTGTCCCTGTGCTTTTTCCAATCTTGGTCTCAACAATTCTCGCTCATACAAACCCTCCTCTTTCTCACCAATTGGACTCCTGGAGCTCCACCTGGGGCCTGGCCATGGATCTCTGCATCAGGTTCCCTCAGTCATTGGATGGGGTTTCTAGCATGACAATTAGGATGACTGGCCATCCTATCACCAGAGTAGGTCAGTTCGGGCTGTCTCTCAACCATTGCCAGTAGTCTATTGTGGATTTTTGTGGATCTCTCTAGCACTTTGCTTCTTCCCATCTGTTTTCACTTTCTGTTTGAAGTCATAAAGATTTCCTATTCATTATTGGCAATTGAGTGAATGAATCATAAACAGTAAGTCCTACAGCCTTTGTTTTCACAAGCACACATACATATAGTATTATATATATAGATATATATATATATAAATGCAAATATTTAAAAACTAATATATATGTATAAGCTTAGTTTAATATAACCAATTTCGGTCAAAATGCAATCATATAATATCTAGAACATGTTTCAGAGTGCCACAACAATTTATTTAGTTTAGTAGAAAAATCCCACATAAATTTTAGTCAATACTTTACACAATCCTGAGAAATATTACCATTTATTTGTACTTTTCCCCTACTGTATATTTACTCTGAATATTTGCTCTTTCTCTTCCTGTACAAGTACTTATATTAACTTCCTTGTCTCCTGACTTGAACATCTCTTTGAGTTCTCCTCGATATCAGGAATTGCTATATATACCTTTACATTAAAACATGAGCCATCTGCTTTCATGGCTTTTCATTGAGATTTCTTATATACTTAAAATCAGACCCCTTACTCCAAATAAATTTGACTCTATACACAAATAGTTAGAAATGGCAGTTCTCTGAGCAGTATACTCACTAACTTCCAGACAACTGTAAAGTCACCTGGAAATGGAAACACCATTTGTCTTCTTAACTCTCAAATGCAGAAAGTGGAACATATCATATAAATGACAAATAAATCACATAAAATACCAGGCATAGAATAAATAAGCATGTCTTTCTCCTCATGAGACAAGGATTCATTCTATATTTTAAAGATGTTATAAAATCAATAACTTTCTTAGTTCCATTGTCACTGGGATGTGATGCATTAATATTGCTGTCATTGTTTTACTTGCTCTGACACCTCACAGCTAATACAGAAAAGCAACCTGTGTCTTGTCTAATACATTATTGTTTGTGTGCACTCAACTACTGAAGATCAATGCTCTGCTAACAACATCTCCATTTGTGCCAGATACTTAGATAAACGTAAAAAGTTGTTCACAGCATTAAAAATTAATGTACTATAGACACATGTAAAAAGCATGTTATCATAATACATACCTAAATGATAAAGCAAATATCAAAACAATACCTGTAGCTACAATGCATAAACTATTGTAATATTCTGCATTCATTTCACATATGGATATGTATTTGTAGTTTCATATTTAAGAATGACACACAATATGAATGGGTTTATAAACCACAGAATATATGAGACATTCCAGTAGGAAACTGTGATTGAATTTTCTTTCTTACTTTAAAGCTATCTGAAGCAACTATATCAGAATAATAGATTTAATAAAACTGTATCATGGTGAAAACAACAATGACTCACAGGACAGCATGTGGCTAGAACCACCTGAAACGGACACACCGCATCCTTTGTAATTTGAGTTAAAGTATTCAAAGTTACTGCTTTCTTCAGCTGCTTTTATGTCTCCTCCTTTTCAGTTTTCATTTCTATAGAAAGATAATCACTATTACAAGGAATATCATAATAGTAAAATCCAGTTACTTTTTACTATGTAAATCCCTTATCAAACTACAGTGTTAAGTGCATTTTCCTTTACTATTCTCATTCTGGTGTCATGAAATCTGCTCCTCAGGAACAGCATTTTTACATCAGTTTCAGCTTGAATTCTCTGAGTCCCATTTCCTAAGTGGGTGGTGCTCTCAGTCTTTCAGATTCTGAGTATCAACAAAGGGAAATATTAATGGTCTATATTGCTCTGGAAGTCTGTTTACTTCTCCTGAACAACTCTGAAGGATGCTTCTCCTACCTTTTACGCTGCTTTTTGTTATAGTTTATGGCTCTTGTGGGGAGATATTCTGATCGCAGATGATATAAAATCATTTAAACTATTTATGTATATATATATATATTTTCTATCTATCTATATCTATGTATCTATCTATATATCTGTTTATCTATCTATGTGTGTCTATACATGTATGAGAGTTTAAATACATATGAGTTCAGGTATTTTTTCCTGTGTGTGCATGGATGTCAGAAGAGGTAATGGGGTCACTTGGTGCTGGAGTTATAAAGGATTGTTGAATATCAAGCTTTTTACATACATGCAGGGACCTGAATCCCAGTTCTCTTGATTGTTCAACAACAATTACTCCTAACGGCTGAGTCATCTGTCCAGCCCACATTCAGAAATTTGTCTTACACTTTTTATTGCTGTGAAGATATACCATGACCACAGCCACTCATATAATGAAAACATTTATTGGGGTTCAGAGGTTTAGTCCATGGTACTGGAGAAGGGGCCAACAATTCTACATCTGGATTGGCAGGCAGCATGAAGAACAAGACACTGGGCCTAGCTTTAGCATCTGAAACCTCAAAGCCCAACCCCAGGGACATACTCCTACTCCAACAAGGCCACATCTCCTAACTGTACCACTACTGGTGACCAAGCATTCAAATCTATGAGCCTGTGGGGGTCATTCTTATTCAAACCAAAACAATTTCCTTTCCCTTAGGAAAAAACTCCACTAGTTGCTTTTCTTTTCCTTGTAGAGATATCTAAAATTTTGCTCTTGTAAAGCATGAACTATTATTAATCCTGATTGGACTAGAGCTTTTGTTTGTTCTTAAACTGTAAACTATGCTAACATAGTGGAAAGCCACATGGACTTCCTTTTATCCAAGTGTTCATTTCCTTGTCTCCACTGTTGGCTAGCAGCCAAACATCGCTTTGGAAGGTAAGTATCAGGCATACTACCCAGTCATGTAGTCACATTATTTTCCTATTTGCATAAAAAGTTTGAAATATCTGAGTATTTTCTAATTATAATTCAATATAATAATTTTGTCTACTGGTATATAGAATATAAGATTATAGTGACAGCATAGTTTTAAACCTAATAGATGACTAAAAGCTGTAATTTGCAATGCCATTTTCATTTTTATCTTTGGTTCTTGGATCCATGAATCTACACTAAGAAGAAAGCACATGAAAAATAAATTCCCGACTCAGAGTCAATACACCATCCTGAATAAATCTGTCCTGGCCTGGAAGGTATTATTATTCAAATGAACCTTCCAAAGTCTTTTATAATAGTTGATGGTATGCTTGCTGCTGTTTTTAATGTACTAAATAAGCTTGTTTTCCTTCTAAAATAAAACAAAGACTTTGCAGCTCTCAAGCTGATAGTTTCATAATGATAGGAAGCATAATACTTCATTCATTTACTAGGAGATAAGTTTCTTACTCAGAAACAAAGTCATGAGCAAAGAAAAATAGTCAGATACATGAGACAATCTATATGAGCATATATAGTACTTTTAAAAGAAAAATTTAGTTCAGAGATAGAAAATTTATTATCATGAATAGTTTCTATTCCTCTAAGAATCATAAACTGACATAAATGATAGAAGAAATCTAACTTCTATTTCCTATGTAATCCACCTACTGATAGTACCTTTCTATGACCAACACAGGAAAAGGTTCAGGTTGAAGTCTCAGTGTTGTGCTGGTGGAACAAGTACTCAGCAGCTGTTTGGTAAGGTCAGGTGTGACTGTCAATTACTATGAGTTCTTGAATCTCCCCCACCCCCAAAACTGTAGCTAATATTCCCTTGAGTCCACTGAGCAATGGCTGGAATTCACAGACTTGTGCTGGCATCTGTTCATTGACAATGACACATATTTGATTATCAGAGTTCTTCCATGCTGAGGTCATCCACTAGCTATCACTGATACGGATCACAAATATTCACTTTTATTTATTCTTTTCTTTAGTCAATCAGAGATATCTACCATTATGGAGCATCCACATACTTTGTTGTTACCAATTTTCCAATTGTGCTTATTCTAAGAAAGAAATCGTCCTTATAAAGAGTGAAATGGAATGTCTTGTTATTTGTTCTACTGAGCAAACAGAATAACAAGATGAACACAGAACTTCTGTTCATAGGGAGCATTTAATATTTTTATCAAAATAAAAATATGTAATTGCATCAGAGCTGGGATGCAATGTTCCAGCTTGGCACTTTCCAGTGCCATTTTAAACCATGCAAACCATCTGTGCTTTCTCTTTATCTCTGGATGATTTCATGTAGCTCTCTATGAGAGTATATGTACAGAATAGGAGGAACACAGATAATATAATGTAATGGGACCATAATCTCACTTAACTTGTTGGTGCAAATTGTTCCTCTTCAGGTCTAGCCTTACATATACAGTTTTAATTAGTAGTAGTGTTTTTGTAGGCCCAAGCTGTATAGGTAGTAGATGTGTGATATGTGCAACTGTTCATGTGGTTGTGTACATGTGGAAGTTCTCATATACATATGTGCATGTGGAGGCCAGAATTTGACTTTGGAAGTCCTGCTCTATTGCTCTCCACTTTATTTTTTGAGTCATTCTCCTGTAGCTGGGGTTATCTTCTGGTCCTGTCTGGCCCACAGTCAGGACAAATCTCTCTCACTCACCAATCCCACAGCTACTCGGACCCAAATAAACACACAGATGCTTATATTATTTATAAACTGTATGACTGTATAGCTCAGGCTTCTTGCTACCTAGTTCTTATATCTTAAATTAACCCATTTCTATAAATATCTACCTTGCCATGTGGCTTGTGGCTTACCAGCACTTTTACATCCTGCTCCTCATAGCAGTAGCTGGCAGCGTCTCCTGACTCAGCCTTCCTATTCCCAGAATTCTCCTCTCTCCTTATCTGGCCTACACTATACTTCCTGCCTGGCTACTGGCCAATCAGCATTTTATTTATCAATCAATCAGAGCAACACATAACAGCATCCCCAGCAGTCTCCCAACCTGTAGCTTAGTGATTCTGCTAGACGGGCTGGAAAATGACATTTATGGATTTGCCTGCATCTGCCCCAACCAATTGCTGAATGTACAGAGCCTATGTCTCTATGTCTGTCTTTTATATGGATGGACACTAAAGATCTGTAATCAGATCATCATGCCTGAGTGACAAGCACTTGACCTATTGAGTCATTTCCCTAACTCTCAAAGAATGGTTCTGATAAAGTATTTATCCACACAAGACTACAGAACTTTACTCCAAAATCCTGGGAAGCTAATATGGGATTTAATTTTGGCCCATTGAAGGCTTAGGCAGCATCCTTGACTGCTACCAAAATACTAAAGCACCGCTTGTCTTCTAGATCAGTGGAACAATGATGCAGGATCTTTGCAATGTTTCCCACTCTAAGTCTCCTCCACTGCTTATAAGTTTTCTGCTCATTTAGAAAATGGTTCAGAAGATCACATAGAGGTGAGACCTCTAAGTCCTTCAAAACAAAAATAATCTTTCAAGAATTATACACCTGCTTTAGTTATTGAAGGACACAATGTAACAAGTTCTTCATCTAAGAAGAAATAACTAAACATTCTCCAGACCATTGAATTCCTAGAAATTTGACAAAGGTAGGAAATGCATAAAATGCATTCAAATTTATTATGTCCTTCTATGATATAAATGTCTTACCAATAATTGAAGAATATTCTACAATATAGTTATTAGTTCTAATCAGCACAATATTTCCAATGTAACAAGCTCTCATAATGTCATAGAAGAGAAATGCAATCAGGACTCCTAAATATGCACTTAGGATGTAGATGCTAAGTACTCCTGAAGTATCAGAAAGTATATCATTGGGTCTTGTAAAGAAATATGGAGGGGGAGAGAAAATGACAAGTCAATACTTTAGCCCACAGCATATGTGAATTAGCTAAAACACTATAACCACATTGGTTATCTAGCTTCAGTTCTAGCATCACTTGATGAACCCATGGCAATATATTACAATTCTGCAATATCAATCTGTATTCTGCACTATAAATGAAGAGAATTTTGGTGGGAATTTAGGAATCATCAACTCATAGTTTCAAACTAAAAAGAAAAATAAGCACAACCAAGAGATGCTAGGGGGATAAAACAGTTATAATTCAATGCAACTCAAAAAATTGGGAAAAATCCAAGCCCAGTAGATTATAAAGAAATTATAAAAGTCAAAGCAAAAGTTACTGAAATATAAATGAAGAATAAAAGAATCTAAGAGCTGATTCTTTGAAAAGATAAAAAAGATTGTCAAACCCTTGTCCCAACTGATCAATGGAAAGAAAGACTTGTCCCAAACTATCAGATTCAGAAATTAACAGGAAATGTTAAAATAGACCACAAAGAAATATAGGCTGTTACATGGAATAGGTTGAAACCTGCACTCCATTAGGTTGGAAATTCCAAAGGAAATAGGTAAAATTTTTCATTCATCTCATGTATCAAAGTTAAATCAAGAAGAGATCTAGAGAGCTATCTAAGTGGACCCATAATAATAACTTAAATTGAGATGCTTTCCCTTCAGTCTCTTCCAATACATTATTATTTACATTTTTGCTTAGAAATAAAATACATTTTCCCAAGCTCCTATTTTGTAAATAATTTTACACACACACACACACACACACACACACACACGCACACGCACACGCACACGCACACGCACATGCACACACAGACACACACACATGGGGGGGAGAGGGAGGGAGGGAGGGAGGGATGGAGCAAGGGAGAGAGCAAAGTAGAAGAGGACTAGGAGGAAGAGGAAGAGGAGGAAGTAGAAGCTGTATTTTGTAGCAGGAATTTTAAAAGTTCTTATTCATAAAATCAAACTCGAGGCCAGTTATTGGGGTCCATGCTGGTAAATCAGAGAGACAGAATAAGCCACAGCTATCTCACTTGCCAATTCCTTAGCTGGTCTTGTCTCCTCAGACTGGAGGCCTCTGAGTCCTCATCCCAATGGCTCTCAGCTGAACTGCTGCTCGAAAGCCTGAAGCTTAACCAGCCAAATGCCTAACCAGCCAAAATGCTTCTAGTTTCTTGGCCTCACGCCTTATATATCTTCCTGCTTTCTACCACCACTCCTGGATTAAAGGCTGGCTTTCTGGGATTAAAGGCGTGCGTCACCATGCTTGGCTATTTCAATGTGGCCTTGAACTCACAGAGATCCAGAGGGATTTCTATCTCTGAAATGCTAGGATTAAAGGTGTGAGTGCCACCATTTTCTAGCCTTTGTATCTAGTGCTGTCTGTTCTCTGACCCCAGATAAATTTATTAGAATACACAATACCACCACATCTCCTCTCTTTTGTCTAAAATTAAAGAAAGCTTATAACTAATACAAGAAAAAACTATCCAATAAGTATATACAATATATACAGCCAAAACTTACATTAATGATGTCTAGTCCATTAACATGACAGATTCATATGAAAACTCATTATATATATTAACAATGTCCAGTCCAGTAACATCTGATAAACTCAGACCAAAAAATTTTCATTACTTATCTTATTTAAAACAAGTAGTTCCTTTTTAAAAGTAGATTGCATAATCTCCCTTTTTATCTTATCATATCCATATTTTCTCTTTTTTCTTTTCATAATAGATTCAGTAGTCTACCTTTTGTTATTTTTACATCTTCCCTTTTTCTTCAGTGTAGATTCAATGATCTACCTATTTATCCTATTATTTCTTTATCTTTTTTCTCAGAGTAGATTCGATGATCTATCTCATATCTATATTCTCTTTTTATCTTTTTTCTCAGAGTAGATTCAATGATCTATCTCATATCTATATTCTCTTTTTCTTTTTGCTTTCTAGGGGTGAAGATATCTTTAGGGAATCTTGAAAAGAAAATTTTTGGGTTAATCATCAAGTCCTGTATCATTTGTCCAGTCTCTGCATAATAGGAAAGTTCAGGGCTTGTTTCAAGTCCTTGTTTGAGTAGTCTGTCAGGCTGGATCATCTCAACTAGTCCTCTCGAAATTGTTCTGACCAGTTTGTAGTCCAAAGTCGATTTTTCCATGGTGTTAATAGGCTTAATGGCTTTATCATAGTCCATGTGGAATCATCGTTGTAGGATCCTGTCATCTTTTTGAAGATTTCAAAGTCACTGTTAGGCATGGTCATGGTTTCCTGCAGACTTTTTTTTTTTTTTTTTTTGCCTCCTCTGTGGTTTGGAGCAATCATAGTCTGATAAATGTCTGTCTCTCAGAACCATGAACATTCTTCCCTAGAACAGAAAATCTTCACTACAATTTCTCCCCACCAAAATTTGTCTTGCCAAAATTTTCCAAACTGACCTTTGCCGATGCTTTCTTGTAACACGATGGTCCTGGCAATTCTTCTCTGAACCAGCAGCAGTAAACCCTTCGTCCTGGTAGCAGCATCACCGCAGTCACCAACAAGATGAGAAGGAGCTGGCAACGTGGAGCAGTAGCCACTGCTTCCATGGTCCCACCACTGATTGTGGCTCCGTCCGGGCCAAAGCTTCTCCCAAGCCTCCTAGGCCAGCCTCAAACTTGGGATCCTCCTGCCTCTGTCTCCTTCAGCAAATCCTACCGGCGTGCGCCACCACAACTGACTGAGTGTAGTTTGGGCCTGAGCTGGGGCTCACAAGGCCACAGGCAAACAGCTTTTTCATGAATTCGTAACACGAACGTTGGGCGCCAAATGTAGCAGGAATTTTAAAAGTTCTTATTCATAAAATCAAACTCGAGGCCAGTTATTGGGGTCCATGCTGGTAAATCAGAGAGACAGAATAAGCCACAGCTATCTCACCTTGCCAATTCCTTAGCTGGTCTTGTCTCCTCAGACTGGAGGCCTCTGAGTCCTCATCCCAATGGCTCTCAGCTGAACTGCTGCTCGAAAGCCTGAAGCTTAACCAGCCAAATGCCTAACCAGCCAAAATGCTTCTAGTTTCTTGGCCTCACGCCTTATATATCTTCCTGCTTTCTACCACCACTCCCTGGGATTAAAGGCTGGCTTTCTGGGATTAAAGGCGTGTGTCACCATGCTTGGCTATTTCCAATGTGGCCTTGAACTCACAGAGATCCAGAGGGATTTCTATCTCTGAAATGCTAGGATTAAAGGTGTGAGTGCCACCATTTTCTAGCCTTTGTATCTAGTGGCTGTCTGTTCTCTGACCCCAGATAAATTTATTAGAATACACAATACCACCACAGTATTTTGTTTCATTGTTGAATAAAAATACTTGACAAAAGTACCTCAAGAAAGGGAGTATTTATGCTGCCTTAGAGTTTGAGGCATCTCAGGGGATCAGGGTCAGGTAAGGGATGCTGGTGATCACATTGCATCTACAGTCAGGACCCAGAGTGATGGATGTTCCTGATCATTTTACTCCTTTGTAGTCATCCTGATGCATAAGGTGGGCCTTCCCCTTCAATTGACCTAATTAGGAAAGCCCCTCACAGACGTACCCAGAGGCTGACCTTGATGCTGTCAAATTGTCAATATGTTTTAACCATAACTCTGGCTAAAACATATATTTCATTTTAACACCTCCTTTACATTAAAGAACCAGTTATGTAGCCCAGCCTGACCATATTCCATTCCCCTGGCTGAGCCTCTTGCAGCTGGAAGTTACAGGCTTGCACCAATTCCTGCTCCAATGTATCACTTTTCTGTTCCATTAAGATTTTTTCAACATCACATTATATGGATTCATACATTATGAAATTATATAAATGAATTATATTAGTAACAGTGTGTGAAAATGTGAGGCCTAATCAATATATTCTTATTAATTATGAAGATGTCAATTCTCTACTGTAGGTTATTTTATGAATGGTTAATATAAGTAATATTGATTGTACATAGCAGGATTGTATTAATCACAGTCTTGTTTATATATTTATGTTTATTTTCATTTTTATCAAAATGACACACTGAGAAACTTCTTACAGAAAATAATTGAATTATATTCTGCTTATTGTGGATCATTTATCTACATTTAAAGTTTAGCTAATAACTAATATTGAAACAGAAATAAAAAGTCTTCTGACTGAAAAAAAAGTTCAGGCACAGATGGGTTCACAGCAGAATTCTGCTATGCTGCTGTGCAGAAATAAAAAAAACTAAAACCAGTACTTCAATTTTTATTGAAAATAGATTTCTTTTATGCAATGTATTCTGATGTGACTCTTCCAGACCCTCTCCTCTTCCCTTCCCTTTCTTTCTTTCTCTCATTAGAAAACAAATAAGCCAACAAAGAAGAATAGGACTAAACAAAAACAGAAGAACCAAAGAAAAATCACAAGAAACACATAAATATTTGGAGACACACATGTCTGCACACACAGAAATACCATAGAAGCAAACAATCAGAGTATAACATATACTTGAAAAATCAATAAGAAAAAGAACCTCCCCCAAATGCCATGAGTTCTTTTTCTGTGGAGTACACCAAGGAGAAAAAGGTCTTTAAATACAACAGAAATGACACCCATATGAATAAACAAATATTATGGCTCCCGTGCACAGGGTCTGCAGGTGTCTAAGCCAGAAGAGGTCACAGCACCAAGAGACGACACAAGCCCCACCCCTAACCATGAAACTATCTCCAATTGATAATTGCTAACAAAGAAAAAAATAGTTTTCTCACTGGGTATACAAACCTCTCTCAAAAACAAAACTTTTTAAATGATTCAAAAGTAGAAAGGAAAGGACTACTCCCAAATTCAATCTGTAAATCCAGCATTCCTCTAATATTAAAACTGAGTAAAGACACAAACACAAAACCAAAATTGTAGACTAATAGCCTTGATGAACACAGATGTAGAATTCCTCAATAAAATCCCAGCAAGCCAAATACAAACACAATTATAAAAATAATAAATCATATTAATGGACTTAGAAACAAAACTCAGATGGTCATTTCAATAGTTGTAGAAAAAGTCCTTTGACAAAATCCAATATGCATTCATGACAAATGTCCTACAAAGAGTAGGGCTGAAGGGACCATACTCCAACATAATAAAGGATACATGTGACAAACCCACAACCTACATTATCCCAGATGGAGAAAAACTTAAAACCATCCCATTAAAATCATAAATGAGACAGGGCTGTCTACTAGCACATTCCTTTCCAGTATATTGCTGGAAGTACTGGCCACAGCACTAGTCAATAAAGGAAATCAAAGTAATACATTAGGGAATTAAGAAGTCAAATTACCACTATTTACAAATGGTATACTATTGTATGTAACAGATCTAAACAATTCCACCAGAAGACTAGAAACAATCAATAATTTCATTAAAGTTGCAGGGCACAAAAACAATGTATGAATATCAGTAACCTTTGTTTACATCAACAAAAAATATACAGAGAAAGAGGTCATGGACACATTCCCATTTAAAATAGCATCAAAGCCAATAAATTATCTTAGAATAAACCCAAACAACGACTTTAAAGACTCCTACAATGAAAATTTCAAACCTCTGAAAGAATGAAATACTAGAAAAATAAAGATGCTATGTGCATAGAATGTATTTATAAATTTCCATATATGTTAGGAGATTTTGCAAGTCTACAAAAAATTCAATTATGTTTACCCGACTTTACCAGACAGATCAAATTAATTCTCATTGATCTGATGGAAGTTTCTATAGAACTGTATTTTGCTTACTTAGTAAATACTGCAGTGTTGGAATTGACATAATTTTTTTTAAGTTTTCACAAATGGATTTAGGGCTCCATTTAACAAATTGAATGCATTTTAGTTCTTAAGCTGTAAACCAAATTAGGCTATTCATAGTAATTTCCCAAGCCTTTTTGTTTTAGTTTTGTTTTAGTGGATGCTCTGGATTGAATTGCAACTGTACTTTTGTGATTTAATTCGCCATTTATAACTGTGCTAGTATTCCAGAGATGCCTACAATAAATAAAAGGATGAAGGATGAATCTGATATTATGGCTGTAAATTCTCACAGCAGGCAACATTTTACTGTTGTATGGGTTGAATACCAGAAAGGTTTCCATGTGATAAATTTATCTATGTCTTAAAAAGCCATAAAATATGGGGCTTTTTGCCTTTTAAAAGGCCAATCAATCATTGTTATTGAGGACTTTATATCACTGAAAATTTTTCATTAGTATTTGAGTCTTTGATAAAGTTTCAAAATAATGTAGCCTTCTCAGGTTAGTGTAGTTGGAATCTTTTTATCTACTAAGTTTTAGTAATTACAGTTTACACCTATATGCAGTATTTCATATACTATTTTAGTCAAAATTAATGTCTTTTTAGTTTGACTAGCTAAAGAAATGTTAAATTCAAATTGAAGAATTAAAAATATGGTACTTGTTACACAATCCAATTTCCCGTGGGTATTCACAATCAATGTTAAAATATACATCTCAGCAGTGGGATGTGTGAGTTAATTCACTGCTTAAACAAATGTAAACTTAATGAGGAAATGTAGAAGGTTTTTAGAAGATGTTTACAAGATATATAATACCAACTATAAAATAGCAAGCCTAATTCCTACAAAAAACACATATTGCACACACATAAATACACTAAACATTTTCAAGATAGTAGTGTCCAGATATTTTTAAAATGTTGGTGTGAACCACATAATAGTAATGTGAATGCATAATGTTGTGACCTTTTATTTGGTCATCAGATGATATAAAAGTTTTAGTGAGACTGATGATGGTATACTAATCTGTAAATATTAAATTACATTTATCACTGTGATAAGAGACATACAAAATGAGAAAAATGCAAACAAGTCACTTGACAAATGATTAATATCCAGTACTTATTTAGAAAACATCAAACCTGGGATGAAAGTCATAATTAAAATTATGCAGAAGGCTTAAAAAGATACTTCTCAAAGAAGATTTTTCTAATAGCAAATGAAATTATTAAAAAAATTGTCAAATTTCATGATGGTAAAAAAGAGAATTTAATGAGCTCTATTACTTCAGTAAAATTAGCTATTATTGCAGAGGATAAAATAGTAAAGGTTCTTCAAGATTTGAAGAGAAGAGAAGGTTATAGACTTTTGGCGGATGTATAAATTAGCAAAATCACTGTGAAGAGCAATTTGAGGACACTCAAGAAAACAAAACTATATTTGCAGTTTCATATAGCTACCTGTCTTTTCTGCATATAAATCAATATATCATATCAAAGAAACATCTTCACAATGGTGCTACTGTATTGACAGTGATAGCGCGGATTCTAACCTAGATGTCCATCAGTTGCTGAATAAATAGTGAAGATAAAATACATACTTATAATGGACTATCATTCAGTGACATAGAACAGATAAAAATACTAACATCTGTAACAAAAGGGATGTGACTAGAATACATTAGGCTAAATAAATATCCAACAGAGAATTGTTTGTTCTGTTTTACATGTAAATAGCTAAAATATATTCAGATATATTTTCAGAGATATGTAGGAAAGATAGAGTATGGTGGGAGGTTAAATAACACAAGAGCAATGACAATTAGAATAATACCTGGCATTGTGGTCCATGAACTAGAATTTAGGATAAATCATATATTTATACCATAATTTGCTCTAATATCAGTTGCATTTGTGAAAAAAATTCATTATAAACCACCATATTTGTATTCAAATGCTTAGTGTTTTCTACCTCTATAATATTATTTGTATTTATTTCACATATTTCTTTATTTTACTAAGTACTAAAAAAAAAAAAACTACGTGACAGTTTTTATGACAGTTGGTGAAAATTTTACTATCTTTGTACCAGTTTTCTACTGTTCATTTAAAAAATTTTCAGTATGAATAAAACAACTGTAGTATTTGTGTCAGAATATCTACAAATAAATGTGTCATTAGACTTGGTGTGTTGGCACAAGTCTTTAATCCCAGCACTTGGGAGGCAGTGGCAGGCAGATCTCTAAATGTGAAGCCAGGTGGTCTAGTTAGTGAATCCCAAGATATCCCAGGCTATGTAGGGAGATTCTGTCTCAAAACACCAAAAAAGAAAAAAAAAAGTGTCATCTAGGACTTGAAAGGTGGCATAACAGCTAAGAATATGTTCTGATCTTTCAGGAGACTCCAGTTTGGTTGCAAGCACCCATGTTGGGTGTATCACTGCTGCCTGTAACTCCAGCTCAGGGGAATCTGATTCCTTCTCTGGTCTCTGGGAGTACCTGCACACACACACACACACACACACACACACACACACACACACACAGGAGAGAGAGAGAGACACACAGAGAGAGAGAGAGACAGAGAAACAGAGAGACAGAGAGAGAGAGAGAAATACATAAATTAAACCTGCACATACCTGTGTGTATGCATATATGTGTGTGTCTGTGTGTCTGTGTATACCAAAGCATCAATTACTACTTAACAAAATATAGTTTTCCTTATTCTATGATGTAAATATGATTAAGAAATAAATGAAAATTTTATGTTAGACAACCAAGAACAAGATAAATGTCAACATTTGAAATAAAAAATGATTTTCTATAAAATATCTAAGAAATATTAGTTTTAAAAATTTGTTTTAGACTATTCATTATATACTAATAAAATTTTTGAAGCCCGATATTTTGTGGGGTAAAATGCATATGAATGATGAGTTCCAATATTCACAAAGTAGCTACAGATTCAGGTAGGAGGCTGTACCAAACACAAAGTGAGGTGTTGAACAGATTAAGGCGTGCCACAGCTTGTAATTGAAGCTTGGACACAGAAATGAGATTACCCAGGTTAAGGACTCCAGGCACATAGAGTCCCATTAGAGTCATGACAGGCTACAGAAGTGAGGACCATTTCAAGGTGAACCCAGGTAAGAAATCTGGGTTCTTATAGCTACACAAAATGATGATGGGAGATGGGGACAACAGAAGTATGTTGATCTATTTTATTTAAAATTTTAAAATTCATTTACATACCAACCACAGATGCTCCTCCCATCTCTCCTCCTGCTCCACCCCCCCCAGCCTCCTCTCCCATGACTCAACCCACCATCCCCATCTCCAAAAGTGTAAGGCCTCCCATGGGGAATTGCTAAGCATAGTACATTCAGATGAAGCAGGACCAAGCTCCTCTCCCTTGCAACAAGGCTTAGCAAGGCTTTTGACTGAGATAATGGGTTCCAGAAAGCCAGCTCATGTACCAGGAGGGATAGATCCTGATACCCCTGCCAGGGGCCCCTCAAACAGACGTCTCCCGTAGGCAGAGGGCCTAGTCCAGTCCCATGTAGGCTCCACAGATGTTGGTCTAAAGTTCATGAGTTTCCACTAGCTTGGTTCAATTGTCTCTATAGATTTGCCCTTCGTGATCTTGACACCCCTTGCTCATATAATCCTTCCTCCCTCTCTTCAACTGAACTCCTGGAGCTTGGCCTGTGCTTGGCTGTGGATCTCTGTGTTTGCTTCCATCAGTTACTGATGAAGGCTCTATGATGTCAGTTAGGGTATTCACCAATCTGATTACCAGGGTAAGCCAGTTTGTTATTGAAGATATTAGCTGTCCCTTAGAGAAAAATGAGAGATAATACATGCGACTCTGAATACCAATCCACAGTTGCAAACTATACCTCAGTGCTACTATGAATAAATCCTATTCTGAACATTGTAAATGCCTCCGCTAAAAAACAAACAAACAAACAAAAAATACTTGAATTTTAAGAAAGAATGAACAATCTTACCAACAAACTCTGGATGTGCAAGTTGCAGCAGAAATAAAAACAACAGAAACCAAATAATATGTCCCCTCCAGAGAGAACTAATACCATATGACTAGCGTCTATCAGTAACACTTCAGAGCAGACCGCATGCCAAATAGTAGCTTGCCAACACAAAAATAACTCAATAGTATTTGTTTTTGTTTGTTTGCTTGGTTGGTTGGTTGGTTTGCCTTGTTTTTGTTTTATTTAGGCATTGTTTTGGTATTTTTTGTCTTATTAATCTTTTGCCTGTTATTTTTATTTCATTTTTTATTTGTGTGTCAGGGGGTGTTTCTTCCTTTTTTCTTTTTTTTAAAGGTTTATTTATTTATTATGTATACAGAAGAGGGTGCTAGATCTCATTACAGATGGTTGTGAGCCACCATGTGGGTGCTGGGAATTGAACTCAGGACCTCTGGAAGAGCAGTTGGTGCTTTTAACCTCTGAACCATCTCTCCAGCCCCTCCTTTTTTCTTTTTCTTTTGATTCTCTCTCTTTTTTTGGAAAAAGAAAGAACATAAAATTGAATATGAGCGATATGGGGAGTATCTGGATCAAATTGGATTTGAGGAAAAGCATAGTCAATCAAATATATTACATGAAAAATAAGTAAATACTTTTTAAAATGAAAGAGAGAGACTAAAGGAGGTTATGACTAATCCAGCTCTTCAAAGAATACTGGAAGAAATTCTGTTGGATCTGGAGAATAGCCAAGTCCAAAACACAAAAGGAACAATAAACAACGCAGGAGTATGACTCAAAAGAGATATATAAGCCTGGTGTGGTGGGGCACACCTTTAATCCTAGCACCCAGGAGGCAGAGACAAGAAGATCTCTCTGAGTTCAAGGCCAGCCTGGTCTATAAAATGAGTTCCAGAACAACCAGGAATGTTACACAGAGAAACCTTGTCTTGAAAACAAATGAAGAAAATTAAAAAATGAGAGAGAGAGAGAGAGAGAGAGAGAGAGAGAGAGAGAGAGAGAGAGAGAGCCCTAATACATTAACACAAAATCAAGAAAATTACATAATTAATACATATCTTTCCATAATAACTCCTCTCAATATTCAATCAAAAGACAAGGACTGCATATTAGACTAGAATAAATTATCCATCTTTTCGTTGTCTCCAAAAAAGTACATCTTACCATCAGACATAGTCACCACCTCAGCATTAAAGGATGGAAAAGATTACTCTAAGCGAATGGAAGTAGAACCAGTTTGTATTGTGCTGTTTGACAAAATAGATTTCAAACCAAACAACTCAAGGAAAGACTTTTAAGTATTGTTTTTCTTTTTTTTCTTCAACCTTCAAATCTGATGATCAAACACATATTGTCAGATTTGCTTGATAAGCACTTTTGCCTGCTGATTATACTCACAAACCCTTTTTAGCTTTTTAAAAGATGGAGGATACAATAGAGTATGTGTGTGTGTGTGTGTGTGTGTGTGTGTGTGTGTGTGTGTGTGTGTATGTGTGTGTGTATGTGTGTGTGTATGTGTGTATGTATGGGTGTATGTGTGTGTATGTGTACTGTACTTGCATATACTGCATTTTTGTGTTTACTTCTTTACTCTTCGCATGTTGTTCAAGAGCTAGTCAAAGACTTAGTTCCTCTTGTACTATATTTTTGTTCATCCTTCTATTGCTTTATTTTGATTCTTTGTATGTTCTATATGAAATATTTTATAGGGTATGTGTATTTCGCATTCCTTTTACCGCCCTTTGGCTTGCTATATTTTTGTTCTTATTTAAATGTGTTTTGGGTTTCATACATAAGTATGTTGTATTTACATCATTTCTACTTTTCTCTTGCCTCTAACTCCTTCTGTGCTCACCCTGAATTCATGGCCTCTTCTTCAATTATTATCATTTTCAGCCTACTTAGTCCATTTACAGTTGCTAATGTGTGTGCATATTGACAACTTTTTGGGAACCATTCAAAACCCTGTGCTTTTGATTGGAGAAATAGAGCCATTTAAATTTAGAGCTTGTATTGAAAGATGGATGCTGATTGCAGTCATTGCAATGTTGATTTTTGATATTGTTTGTGTTCTCAATGGTACTTTCTTTTTATTGCATTGTTCCAAAATATTTATTTATTCCTTTGTTGTCTATAGATATGATTTGTTGGATTTTTTTTGGGGGGGGGTTGTTTATATCATTGAACATTTTGTTTTATTCTTCAACTCGGTCAGTTTGTTTTGATGTGGGCATTAATCTAAGCTGACAATGCTGTTCTCTTTTTTTCTTTTATTCTTCTCTCATACATTACATCTTAAACAGTTCCCCCTTACTCCACTCTGTCCATTCCATCCCCAACCTTCCTTCTCCTCAGATCCACCCTCCCTTTGCTTCCCTTCAGTAAAGAGTAGGCTTCCCAATGATATCAATTGAATACAACGTAACATGATACATAAGACTAGGCACAAATCCTCAAATCAAGACTGGAAAAAACAACCTAGTAGGAGGAAAAAGGTCCCAAGAGCAGACTAGAGACTAAAAGATACCCCACTCCCAGTGTTAGGAGTCACACAAGAACACCAAGCTACACAGCTATTACATATGTGCAGAGGACCTGTCTCAGACCCATACAGGCTACATAAGTACTGCTTAAGTCTCCATGAGCCCCCATAAGCACTGCTTAGTTGATTCTGTGGGCCATGTTCTTCTAGTGTCCCCCAACCCTCTGGCTCCTGTAATATTCTGTCCTCCTTTTGTTCCTGATTCTCTGGGCTCCACCTAGTGCTTTGCTGTCAGTCTCTGTATCTGTTCTTGTCAATTGCTGGATAACACTTCTCCGATGATATTGGGCTTGTCACTGATTGATAAGTATAGAAGAATATCATTAGTAACCACTTCTTTGAGTTTTTTTTTCCCAGTCATATTTGGTTGTATTCTAGGTCTCTGGGCTATCCAGCTGCTGGTTCCTACCCATCCAGGCAGTATCAAGCATGGTTCTCAAGTTGGACCAGTCATTGGTTAGCTACTTCCACATATTCTGTGCCATCATCACCCCAGCAATATTAGAATTCCTAGTCACTCCCCCAGCTACTTGACCACACATGTGCTGTCCAGTATCCAGGCAACATGCTTAGTCATCCTAGGGCCTTACATCCTACATAATTCATGCACTGCATGATCCCGTAATCTGTGCTCAGCATTGTCATGTAATCTATGTGCATGTGTGGTGTAGCTACCTAAGCTCATAGGTGCATGTGCAGGGCAACCTATAAAAGAGGGTTCCACCTATTCCTCCCCTCTCTTCTGGCACGATCATTCCATAGACCTATGCACAGCCCTTCTGTTCCCTTCCTTTAATAAACTCTTATAGTGGGTTTTGTTGTACCTCATGGCTTTTCTTAAAATATTTTTCTTAAAATAACATTGCCTCACTTAATAAATAACAAGTACATCTTGGAAGGAGGACAGATTGTAGGTGGAAGGTTTTGTGTCTGGGTTGGTGTCACTGTTCTACTGCTGAAAGCCTTGCCAGGTTATAGAAAATGGCTGGTTCAGATAGTGTTGTTCTTTTAGGACTTGGAATGCATTGTTCTAAGCTCAATTGTTCTGGCTTTCAAATTTTCCAATGAAAAATTACTTATTTTGATGATGATGATGATGATGATGATGATGATGATGATGATGTGTGTGTGTGTGTGTGTGTGTGTGATTTGCAAGGTTTTCTGCTTACAGTTTTCAATGTTCTGTATTTGCTTGTTCTGTATACTTATTGTTTTAACTATGCCACAAGGTATTGGCTTCTGTTTATCTGGTCTTATCTATTTGTTGTTCTACGTACTTCTTATAACTGCATGTTTGAGGAAGTTTGCTTCTATTATCTTGCTGAAGATCTGGTCTATGCCACTGACCTGGAATTCTTCTCTCTATATTCGATTTCTATTATTCAATGTTTTGTCCTTTCATGGTATCCCACATTCCCTGCATGCTCCTTTACTGTTTTAAAAAAGATATTCAGACACTTTGCCTATTTCATATAGATCTTCTTCCTTATTTTGGTCCTGATTATTCATTCAATATTCTGCTTAATTCATTCTACTTTTAAGGATTTTTCCTTAGTTTTCTTGTAGGATTATTGTTTTTGTTTGATTGGTTTTTTTTTGTTTTAATCCCAACCTAATTTCAAGTTGAGTTTCTTCAGTACTTTTATTTACTCTTGAATTCTGTTTTGAATCCTAGATTTTCTTCATCAGGTCCATGAGCTTTGTGTTTTCTTAGGCAACACTCAGACATTTATTCTCTTTAAATTCATCCTTTTTTTTTGCATTCACTGATCTGCATTTTTGTGCCTACTTTATTTTTGTTTGTTTGTTTTGTAGATATGTGGTCTCACCTTTTTGGGGTGGTTGTTCAATTTTTTGGTTGTGGGTCTTAGCAAAGTTGTTTGGCTGTGAATTCCCTGGTCGCACATATTTCTGCCAGTTGGCTGGTGTCAAAATGAAATGAAGATGGATTTAAAGGAAAGGCTGAAGGTGGAATCAGGAAATAGCTGGGTTGACTCTCATTCTACACCAAGAGGTAGAATCCTTTGTGTTTTCTTTACCTCCTTGAATTCTTTGGTGAAGTTTATAAGTTCTATTTAAATTCTGTGACCCAAAGTGCATTTAATAATTCGCTTTGGAGAACATTTCCATTGGACTGTTTTATAGTTTTTGGAGGGATATACTGCCTTGACCTTTCATATATATATGATGAGATCTGGCCATGTGGGCTTCTTTCGTTAGCTCTGTGCCCAATGTGTACAAAGCAGGTTGGGGAAGAACACAGGGTGCAGGGGCTAGTTTGTGTCTAGAAGTAGGATATGGCTTATGTGCAATAAAGTAAGACAGACAGAGTGAGTTTATCTACTGAGCAAGACATGTGTCCTGGTCCAATCCTGTAGTTTAGAGGTTGACCTGGGGATTGGGAAAAATACATGGAGGAAAGGATCATTTAGATTCATCTGACTAGCTCTCACACAAGAAGTACAGAGTCTGGGTGAGCAGAGCAGTTAGACTATGGTGCATGAGGAACCTGGAGGTGTAGGGCAGATAGAGGCATGTATGGCCTGGAGCATAGAATATGTGGGCCAAGCAAGCTGGGGTGGCCTGACTAGGCCAGTGCCCTGGGTGTGGGACCCTGCCTAGAGCTGGGAAATTGAGAGGGTGTGTAGATAGGAGGATCAGGTGAACTCATGCCAGGCTAAATCCTTTATAAGGTGATTTTTTTTCTATTTTGTATTATAAGACAAGGTTTGAATAACTACAACTAATGATATGATTGTCCTGAGTGCATAACTACATACAATTTGGCTCTTAAAAGTTGGATAGCCTCAACTTACATATTTTTGTTTGGTTTTGTTATAAACTCTTTTCTTTCTCTCTTTTCTCTTTTTAAATCTCCCTTTGTTTATTTTTCTTCAGAAAAAAATATATACTCATAATTTATTGAAAATTTCCCAGAATAGGACAAATCCTTTGCAGAATCCAGATATGAAGAGAACAGCAATATATACTGGAGATGACACTAGTGAATTTATCTCTCTTTTCAGTATTTGATGATAACAGCACCATCATTAAGTACAAGGAACATGCGGTTTTTGTTTCCTAAAAAACAAAAATCTCATTTTGTAATCAAGAAATAATATCTGATAAGTGATCATGCTCATGTACATACACAACAGGTTTAGGACATTTAATAAGAACTGTGAATGTTGTTGAAGCTGCTGAATGTGGTAATTTATGATGATATATCTATAATACGGGTTAGAGTATGTAACTCCAGCTCTAAAGTTTGAAAACTGTTCTGGGTAGAGAACTCTTTTCTAATGCAAGTGGAATCGAATGCAGACCTGAACTGCACACAGCCAGAGCTCTTGCATCTCCACTGTTGAGCACTGTGCCTAACAACTGCAGGAAATCCAGCAAGCTGTACAGACTGTATTTGTGAAAATGGATGCAAACAGACTGTTTCTATGTTGCTTTTTTATCACTGACCATGGAACAGTTTGCATTTGTAGCAATCTCAAATAGGAAATGGGCTAAAAGAGAATTTGGCAGAAATAAGCAGTTTAGGAAGAAATATGTTCTTGTTGGAAGAGTTGCGATGCTTAGAAAAAATAACTGAGTTGGGAAAATTGATAAAATTAAGAGGTCCATAATCTCCGCCTTCTTCTGCCAGTAGTCATTCGACCATCTGCTCTTCTGGTTTCATGTGGAATAGAGGACATCTGGTTGGTACACTTAAAATATAAAATTACTCATTAAAATTTACAGATGCACACACACACACACACACACACACACACACACACACACACACACCCATGCACACAAACACATGTGTCACTATGAAATGCTGTCAGTAGGAGTATACCGAATCCACACATTGGATTTCTTTTGTCTGTATGTATTTGGTATAATTTGACATAATAGCATTCAATGAAGAAAGTGATTCTATCAAATTCAGAAATCTATATTTATAGAAATACTCTTCTTTTACATGGAAGCTATTAATAATTAAAATCAATATCAATATTATAAAGCTTTTCAGACAAGTTCATAGGCATACTATTTAAAGATGTGATTAATGTAAAACACATGTTGGGGATAATTTGTGTTTACCAATCATCTTGCCCAGATCATGTGGTAGGCAAACAGAATGTCTTAACCCCCTGTAATCATGGCAGTGTAGTAGCCATTCATCAAGGGCACTGCATTTCTCCTACTGCCTCCTCAGCGCCAGCTAAATCCCACTCTTCAGTCACACGTTATGACTAGAGAGTTTCTGGATTACACACTTTCGTGAGATCATGGAGTACTTGCCTTTCTTTATCTGCTTTACTTCGTTGAGCATAATTTTCTCCAGCTCCATTCACACTGTGACTACTGACAGATTTTCTTGTTTACTGTTGTTCAATATTATTCTATTGAACAAACCCACTACCTTTTCCTTATGCATTTATCAACTTTTGAATGCTTAGGTTATTCTAAAATTTTAGGTCCTGTGATTACAGTTACAATAAACGGGACAACAGCTGTCTCCTTGTCACACTAACGTAATATTTTTGGACACAACACGAAGTTGAGTTACATAGAGTGACTCTATTCTTATTTTGGAAGTTATTTCAACAAATGTGTTACGGGATAGCAGTTAACATACAAAAACTTTTAATCTTACTTTATAGGGGGTTGTAGCCATCTCTTCTTCATTTAGACCTTAGTAGCCCATCTAGCCTTTAAAAATTAAAAAAGGTGGGGGGACATTTTGAGAGCAAGTCTGCTCCAAAGCTTTCTCAGAGGCCCTAATGGCAGGGAAAAAGGGAACCTAGTTCTGTGACCTTGTCCAGGACAGTCTTGGTGAGGGCCAATCTGGGACTCGGGCTAGGATCACCAAGGAGTTAAAATTTCAGTTCCTGGAAATTTGGGTCTCCCCCACCCAAGAAAACAACCAAACTGGAGTCCATCAATCCCAGGACGACAGTGTATTTATTGGGTATGAAAACAGACAGGCAGGCTCCATATCTCAAAAAATATTATTCATATTTTTGGTCTATTTTTTGTCTTTTATTTCTTGTTTGGACATTTTATTTATATATTTTTATGTTACTGGTCCTTTTCTCATATATTAACATTTCCAGTTCATGTTTTTATGGGTTTTGTTGGTGTGTGTGTTACCATGACTGTGTTTCCAATGCTTTTTCTTTTTCTTTATTTTTTATTTTATTCTTCTGTCATAGGATACATCCTAACAGCACCCTCCCTTTCCCTCCACTCCTTTCAATACCTCCTTTCCCTCCCCCAGATCCACTCCTCCTCCATTTCCTTCAGCAAAGAGTAGGCCTTCTAATGAATTATGGCATAACAAGAGTAATAAAACTAGGCACAAACCCTCATATTAAGGCTGGACTAGGAAATCTAGGGTCCCAAGAGCAGGCAAAAGAGTCAGAGACAACTCCATGCCCACTGTTAGGAGTCCCCCCCCCACAAAACCCAAGCTAAATAACCACAACATATATGTAGAGGACCTAGCAGAGACCCATGTAGACTCCTGATTGTCACTTCAGTCTTTGTGAGCCCCTATGAGCCCTGCTTGGTCAATTCTGTGTGCTGTGTTCTTCGGGTTTCCTCGATCCTTCTGGCTCCTACAATCTTTCCTCCTCCTCTTCCGTGGGTTTCTCCAAGCTCTGCTTTTTGGCTGTGGGTCTCTGTATCTGCTCCCAGCAGCTGCTGAAGGAAGCTACTCTGATGATGATTGGGCTAGGCACCGATCGATGAGTATAGCAGAGTATCTGTAAGAATTATTTATTTGTCTTTTTATTTTATTTTATTTATTTATTTATTTATTTTTGGTCAGTTAAGTTTGGTTCTACCCATTGGTCTCATGCCATGCACTTTCTAATTGCTGGCCATCCAGGCAGTGTCAGGCTTGGGCCTCAAGTTAGATAGGTTATTGGTTGGTCACTCACACAAATTCTTGGCTACCTTTACTCCATCCCATCTTTCAGGAGACCAGATTGTGTGCTGAAGGTTTTGTGGTTACATTGCTATCTGAGTCCCACCACTAGGGAGCCTTACCTGATTGCAAAAGATGGTCATTTCAGTTTCAATATCCTCCATTACTAGAAGTCCTTACTAGGATCACCCCCATAGCTTCTACGAAGTTTCCACATTGTCTCCCCAAAACACCCCCCAATTCCAGTTTCTCTCCCAGTAGTGTCTCTCTCTACCCTTCCTCCAGACCTGATCCCTCCTATTCCCATTCCCAACTGCCCCTAGTCTACCTGCAAAATATATCCTATTACTGCTTTGCAGGGAGATCGTGTTCCCCCTCTAGAGCCTACCTTGTTACTTAGTCTTTCTGGGTCTGTGGATTGTAACATGATTATCCTTTACTTAACAGCTAATATTCACTTTTAAGTGATTACATATCATGCTTATCTGTATGGATTGCCTCATTCAGGATGAATTTTTTCTAGTTGCATCCATTTGCCTGCAATTTTCATGATACCATTTTCTTTTAACATTTGACTAATAGTTGTATATTATCTGTTCTTAGTTGAGGTACATCTAGGTTAATTCTAGTGTCTGGCTATTATGAATAAAGCCACTATGAACAGAGTTTAGCAAATGTCTCTGTGAAAGGATGGAGCATCTTTTGGTTATATGTGTAAGAGTGGCAAGGCTGGGTCTTGAAGTAGATCAATTCCCAATTTTCTGAGGAACTAATATATTGATTTCCATACTGGCTATACAAGTTTGTACTCCAACCAGCAATATAGAAGTACTCCCCTTGCTCCACATCCTCACTAGCATGAGCTGCAACTTGTGTTATTGACCTTAGCAATTCTAAGGAATATTTAAAACATCAATTCATGAGGCTACAATCACCATGACATCCAAACCACATGAAGATTCAACAAAGAAGAAGAATTACAAGCCAATTTCCCTCCTGTGTTTATCCTTCTTTTTCTTCTTTTTATTACTTTTTTTTTGTTTTGTTTTATCCTGTATCTTTCTTTTTGCCTGTTTTTTTTTTATTTTCTGAAGAGAGAGAGAAAAAAGACCTGGAGTTTGAAGGATAGAATGTGGGGAACATCTGGCAAGTGAAGAAGGAGTAAAATGATAAAAACATTATGAAAAAATATTTTTAGTCAGGCAGTGGTGGCCCACACCTTTAATCCCAGAAGTAGTAGGCAGGTCCCTTACTTCAAGGACAGCCTGGTCTGCAAAGCTAATTCCAGGACAGCAAGAGAATCCCTGTCTTAAAAAAAAATTAAAAAATATATTTTTAATAAAAAATGAATATCTGGATTTATAATAAGTAAGAGATGTCAAACCTCCTCTTTTCAGTAAATGATGGAATGACATACAGACTATAATCCTGCCTTTGGGAGATGAGTACAAAACTATAAGCTTTTTTTTTCCCTAATTAATGCACAACTTACCAATAGCAGAGTACAGATTAATTCTCAAGTGTTTGTGGTCATTTACTTTGGTAAGCCTTATCCTGGGCCCCCCCCCAAATTTGAATATATTATAAATACACAGAGATATGTATTTAACATATAAGTTATTAATTAATAGCCAAAAACTAGGTAATAGTCTCAGTATTTAGAAGGAAGCACGCTTAATTAATTTGGTTGTTCAAAAAGAAAGTATAAATTTAGATCGATGTGGTTCAAATGAAATAAAATTGAGAAATTATCCTATTAAAACTTTTGGAGTGAAGCACAGCTGCAATGATAAGAAAATGTAAATGTCAGTGGCAATGGTGAGATGACTAGAGGGTAAGAACTAGGAAAAGCAAAGGAATGTAGTTCATGTCTGCAACGTCTAAGAGCCAGGTATGGCTACACATATCTGCAACCTTCTACTGGGGATAGAGATAAGTAGACCCCTGGATTTCACTGACCAACCAACCTACCAAAATGGCAAATTTCAGTTCCACTGAAAGATCCTGTCTAGAAAAATCAGATGATGAGTAGTAGGAAAAGACACCAAATTTCTGCTTTGACCTTTGTTTGCATGAACATGAACATGTATGTGTGCAGATCCACCAAGCTACACACACACACACACACACACACACACACAACACACACCACTATGTGTTTTGTCATTTTTAACATTTTGATTTAATATTAAGTTCATGGATGAATGAATATATACACAGAAGCAAACTCTATGGTGGTATTACTTCCAAAAATGAAATTTTTAATTTTGATTTTAATTATAAGAGAAAGGATGAGACACTGAAGGAAAAAGTAAAACACAAATTATTTGACAACCTTTCCTCGGAAGAGATGGTGCTGCACATGATCACAAAGACAGAGATTATTAAGTATGAAGATACTAAATTCATATAGATATTAATACACTCATATTTGATATTTTAAATGAAAAGAATTAGGGGAAAATGGTAAAATACTACAAGCATCTACAGTTGTGACAGTAACACTGTAGCACTGCTAATTTCTTGACTCGGATAATTTTTCTATTTCTGTATGAAATAGTAACCCTGGGGAAACTAAGCTACCATCCCTAAGGACAACTGACTATAAATTCAAAACCAGTTCAAATTACATGATAAACAGCATATTAAAAATTTAGAATACTGCATATATATTTTTTTAGTTCTTCTTTATTGGGTGATGGCTAATTTTCTTGTTATTTTTATGTTAAGAGACTAGAGTTGTGAAGAGAACAAATTCATTTTCAAAAGTTCATGGAATTTAAATAAAGCATATTACTCAAGGGTGCAGTTCACTTTTGTCATTTTTTATCACTTTGATTTAATATTAAGTTCATGGATGAGACAATTTTACAAAGGCTCACACTTGGCATCTGTGGCATTAAATCTTTGCTTCTTAAGCAAATGTTCAAATGTTCAAAGACCACACATAGTTAACGGGAAGTAAGGGTAAGGAAAAGTCAAATACTTGTGTAGAAAACAAATAGTCCTAAGACTGAACTAAAATCATATGTTGTATTTGACTGCACATGGTAACAGAGCTCCACAAATAAATACTTAGAAGAGTCTTAGCCTGAACCTAATTTATATGATGTTTTTAAATATACTTTGAAATGCCTACATTTTCATTCTGATAAAGCTATTACTCACAAAGATTCACAGTCTTAGAATAGCCTCAGGTCAGTTACTTTTATCAATTCAACATTATGTGCTACTTGGTTTATTATGATTAATAAAGCATTTAGCCAAGCAATGCTGTTAATTATTGTTCAGAAATAGGTAGAAATTGCCAGAAAAGATAAACATGACCAACCACATAGAATGGACTCTCTTTTATCTGCAAAATCTGTGGATTCTGCCAGTCGTGGTTTAAAAGATTTGAAAATGACCCACCTTTATTGAGCACATGCAGACTATCTTTCTTGTCATAGTCTCCTAAATATTACAGAATATAATGACAATTTCCATGCCATTGATATTATAAATAACACAGATATGATTTGAAGTCTGTAGAAGGAAAAACTGTAGTGGCACTTGATTGTAATTTAAGCAGCCTAAGGATAGAGGCAGAGGATCATGAATTTGAAATAGATTGGGTTTTTAATTGTATCCTACCTCAAATTGTTAAAAATGATTTATAAATTAGTAAATGCTTAATAAACTCACCTGAGACAATATTTTATTTTTTATTTTTTTTTTATTTTACAACACCATTCAATTCAACATAATAGCCACAGATTCCCCTGTTCTCCCCCTCCCCCTCCCCCAGCCACCCCCCATTCCCACCTCCTCCAGATCAAGGTCTCCCCCGAGGACTGGGATCGACCTGGTAGACTCAGTCCAGGCAGGTCCAGTCCCCCCCTCCCAGACCTAGCAAGTGTCCCCTGAATGGGTGAGACAGTCATTTGGCTTGATCTGTTTGGGAGGCAGCTGTGCGTTGGTGCCGGGTCCTGGGCTCATTGCATGAGTTGACTGTTTGAATCCTGGGACTTATGCAGGGACAATATTTTTAATTTTATTATTATATTTTATTACCTATTGCTGCAAGTTGAAGGAGAATGTAATGTAATCCAGCTACTATCAAAAAAGCTGCTACTTGGAAAAGTCAAGGACTTTTCCTAAGGTCAAGCCATGGCTTAAGAAGTCTTGGTAATATTTTAGCTTTTGTTTATATATTAGCTGGTTCCTAAAATGATTTTTTGTGTGCTTCCAAGAACTCCTAACAGTGTGTTTATCTAAAATACCTATCAAGCATCCAAGGCCAATTGATCTCCTGAACTAAAGTAACATTCTTGTGGAAACATGCCTGTTTGCTAGGTCAGGTGAATAGCTTTATTTCTTGTGCAATCTGAGACTCTCGTTTTCTATTACTAACCTTATAGACTCCTAACTTATTACCTAACTACTTCTAGGAATGTAGACTGAGCACATAGACTCCCTTCTTGATATGTTGACTGATCATTAGCTCTCAGTTGACCTCCTCATTTAACCACTCCCTTTTGGAGTTGTAAAAGAAAGCCTGACAGTCACTGCCTGAGGAAAATTCTTACCTGCCTTTATGAGCCCATAAGAATTCAAGCCTGGTGACCTTTCTCTGCCAGATGATTGCTATTGCTTGGGTTTATATGTATACTGGAGAGACTTGAAGAGAACCAGGGTATAAGAAGAATGAAGAGAGGATATTGAAAATTTTGGCTGGAGAGGATTTTGAATAGAGAACTTGAGGATGATATGGAAGATGAGGAAGAGCCAGATTGGAAAGTACTAGATGGATAAAAACTAGATGAAAAGAACCTAGATGAGGCAGAACTAAGATGAGAGAATTATGATAGAACTTAGAGAGAACACAAGATAAATGAAGAGACAAATCATGCATGAAAGGAACTAGGCTAGAGTACAGAACTATGGCTATGTAGATAGAATTTTATCCAAGAGGAATAAAGTAGGTAAAGAGCTTGGTGTACTTAGATTCATTTCTTGAAATAATTCTTGCTATTCATAGTTTCTCTTCTGAGACCCTGGGAAGTATATTATTAAGGCTGGTCCTATAATAACATACAAGAATCTATTATACTTATTATTATTTAAAGAAATTTTCAAACTTAATTGAATTTTGATCATATTTTTCACTTCCACCAATTCCTTCCAGATAGACTCCCCTTCTGCACTGACCCAACTATATGTTCTTTCTCAAAAAAATAAATGAAACCCCAATGCAACAATAAAATGCCTCCAAAACAAAACAAAACAAAAAAACAATTCAAAATCATGCCCCCCAACACTCCCTAAAAAACACCAAACCGTAACCAATTAAAAGCACACAGAAAAACTGTGATGCCCATTATATATTGGTCAACTACTCCTGAACACATGGCCTGTCCAGAGTGGTTGATATACCTAGTGTCACTATATTGGGGAATATATATATATATATATATATATATATATAGAATAATAATATAATATATATATATAGATATAATATTTGATAGCAAAAACTATCACTTGGGAGTTGGACAAGGCAAACCAACAGAAGAAAAAGAGCCCAAGAGAAGTCACAAGAATTAGAGAACACCCATTTACACTCAGAAATAACATAAAAACAATAAACTGGAAGCTGTTTTTTTACATATATAAAGAACATATATATGTAGAACAGTTGGTTCAGAGCCATGCATGCTGTTTCAGGCTATATAAGTTCACAGGTGCTTTGCTTATGTTAATTTAGAGCATATCACCCTCACCACACCCTGTCTTGACTTATCTCAGAAGCTAAGCAGGATTGTGTCTCATTATTACTTGGATGGTAGATGATATTTCTTTAATATGTAACCATAGTATATATCATAGCAAACAGAAAACACAAAACCTGTATAAACACAGTCTATTTTAGATAATACAGGAGAGAATAAATAGATGAAAAAAGTGGATAACATTACCTTCTAACAAGACTTCTAACAATAGTTGGTGAAGAATGTGATTAGTATTTTCTCTTGTTAGAAAACATGAAAGATTGGTGGCTGCAGATTCAATTCTTTATTCTGAAATAATTTCAGATGTACATTCTCTGTCCTGGGGTTGATCTGAGTAATTCTCATTGGGCAACATTTAAACAGGACTAGTATATGGGGAGATGCACATGGTCTTGCCGTTTCATATTGTTTCTGTTTTGTGATATGACCTGGGCATGTGAACTCTTTCATTTGTAGAAAATAATGTCTTCTTCATACAAATCTCTTATTTTTATCAATTTCACATTGGTTGTATACTGGTATATTCATTCTAAAAACAAAAAACAAAAAATAGTCAGGCTTCAATAGCATTCTGTGCAACTCAGGAATTGCCTGTTCACAATATTCCCAGATAGAGGGCATGGCTGTCTACACCACTGTCCCACACTACCAGACTGTGTATATAAGCAAAGTCATTTCTACTCATAATTCTGCAGTTCAAAATCAAAGCTAGACAAAGCTAGAATCTCATGAGGTCGTTCTTTCTAATGTTCATGAAGACATCTGAAATCGTCACCTGAAAGAGATTGGAGTCATGTGGCTCTTATGTCATTTCATAAGCACACTAACCCCAGGACCTCACTGTCTCCAAAGGCCAGGCTTCTAATTTCTAATCTGGTCACACTGGATATTAGCATTTCAATGTGACATTTTGGGGTACTTAATTCATGGGTTAGGGTTAGGATTAAATACTATTCAGCTAATAGTATTTGATAAATAGATATTTTGTAATTATCATTTTCAAAATGGAAATGACCCAACTCTGCCAATATTAGAGTTATTGGTCAATATCCATATGTTTTCCCACTCCAGAAACTCCTCTTCCCACTAAGAACTAGAACTAGATTTATACTACAGCCTCTCACATTACAATGTTTCCATATAAGTTATCCACTTCTTCTTATAAGCTTGAATTTATTTTTTAAATTTCTTTCTAATTAAAAATTATCTTATGAATGAACATGTCTAATATTTGATACTCTCAATTAGTCCTCTGAATGTGAACTATAACATCATTATTTCTGGAAATCCATCAATAAAGGTAATAAGGACTTAGAAAGACTAGAGAAATAATGATAAACTGAAGATTATATGCTTTATTTTACAAATCCTCAGTTAAAAATATTCATTAACATTAAAAACTAATCTGCAATGATTGATAAACTGCATAAAACAACAGAGCAGTCTACTTACAAAGTCTTTACACTTTTTACTTAATCACCACAGCACTAAGGACCTTTTAGCCTTATCCATAAAGAGCTTCATAAAATGTTCTTCATAACTTTAACAATCCAAGTTTCCCTCATCTTTATTTATCATAGAAACATAGCATATTTCTTACATCTGGTGATTTAGTATCACACTAAACTATATGTTCAAACTATCAAGCTGTTGAAAATTTAGAAACATCAACATTCAAATGCCAAATTATGGCTGTAACTCCCAGAAAATGTTATCTAAATGATGCTAAACACTCAGTGCATGCTCTTTATTTTTGTGAATGAGCTTATGGTTTCAGGTTGATGAATTTCCTCTTCCTTCTACTCAGTGCATTTGTAAAAATCCCATGTAGGATGGAATCAGTATTTTTGTAGCAATTGCAATTTCACCCAATTTTCACTTTTCACTTTTTGATGAGACTGGAGTTCACCCAAGCAAAGCATAAGTAAATTTCCATGCACATATGCACCAAGACTCCAAGACAGAACTTTCCACCCACTTAAATTAGCATACAGAATCATTTTACATGCAATAAATCCTATAAAGCATCATCTCACAGAATGAATAGCATTTAATGATTTCCCCAAATCTGTTTCTTTATAAATTTTGGTATGAATTCTTGGCAGGATATAATACCCTGTGCAGCATTAAGCTACAGAATTTTACTTCAGAATCTGTTTTCATTGTCAAAATATAACTGATTATCATGTTTGTACTATTTCTTGTGTATCTCTCTTTAAATTTTTATTAGTGCATTATACATCATTGCTTCAGAAATGACGAAAGGCCCAGTAAATTCTCCCCTCTCAGCACACTTTATGGAGAAGCTCATCTTTGCCAATTTCTCTGTGATATGTAATATCATATAAACTGATATTGAGCAGATTTAGAAATTTTCTCATTTTTTAAAATATTTATAGAGACTAATTTACCAATTTCCATCATTTACAACAATTTTTCTTTACTATTTCGTTTCTCTACAAAAAATACTTTATGCCTAAACACCCATATGTATGTGCACATGAGAGTACACACACATATGTACACACACACACACACACACACACACACACACACACACACATATATATAAGCACCGACACAACATTCACCTTGAAATGAAGACAGTACTTACAATAATTATTAGTGAATCACAACCTTTGTTATTGACAAAAACACTCATAAGATTGGTAAACCTAAAATTATAAAAAAAAAAAAAAAAAAAAAAAAAAAAAAAAAAACTAAAATTTTAATATATATTAATTTGATGTGTATGTGTCTGTGTGAGCACACAAATATACATAAGCTATCATGCCAGTCCTGAAATTCTCTCTCTATTTACAAAAATAATCAGAATAAGTGAACCTGCTAGATAAACAAGAAGAACAGTGACCTTCCTTTTGCTGATACCAGCAAGAAAATATCTCTTCACTTTTCCAAACCAAAAACTGTAAATTTTTAAGTGCCTCCCTATCCTTCTGTGTATCTCTTTATCAATTCCTGCTCCTCTGTCCTCCCTGTAGCTAATTTCTTGTCAACTATTACTACTCCATTTCTCTATACAATATTAATTTACATTAACACATCTACCATGTTTACAGAGTAATCAGATATCCACAACAATTCCTTTTTTTTGTCTAACTCAAAAGAAAAATAATAACTAAAAAGTACAATTAATTATAGAAATTCTACAATTTCTAATGTCTTTCTTTTGCAAGATCATTAGTCTATTATCTATCCTACTGGGAAGCCAAACTTTATACATACTATTTTCTAATTGTATCCATTAGATCTTTAACATTAAGTTATGTCGTGAGATAAAAATTTAGCTTATGTTTCTCAATGCAATGAAAACTCATACATAATCTTTTGTATATTTTCTTATTAACTTGTTAAGTCATGATAAATAATCTATAACTTTCTAATTCAACATTTGAGAAAAGAGATAATATTACCTAGATAAACATGAAATTGCAGTTAGCTTTTTTTTTTTTCTAAAACTAAATAAATCAGAGATATATAACTGTTAGCATAGACATACATTGTCCTGGTAACAGTAATTCATTTCATCGTCTTGTAAGTCAGCTTAATGGCATTACCACAGTCCAGATGGATTTGTCATGGCAGGGACCCAACATCTTCATGGAACATCAAAGGTCACTGTTAGCAATGGTCATGGTTCATGGCAGAAAACTTAAACATTTTAAATGTTATATACTTCTGCGGGATGGTCTGTATGTCAAATTACTCTGATTGGTCAATAAATAAAACACTGATTGGCCAGTGGCTAGACAGGAAGTATAGGCGGGACTAACAGAGAGGAAAAAAAGAAAGAACAGGAAGGTGGAAGGAGTCACTGCCAGCCGCCACCATGACAAACAGCATGTGAAGATGCCAGTAAGCCACGAACCACGTGGCAAGGTATAGATTTATAGAAATGGATTAATTTAAGCTATAAGAACCGTTAGCAAGAAGCCTGCCACAGCCATACAGTTTGCAAGCAAATAAGTCTCTGTGTTTACTTGATTGAGTCTGAGCCGCTGTGGGACTGGCAGGTGACAAAGATTTGTCCTGACTGTGGGCAAGGCAGGAAAACTCTAGTTACAATATACAGCAGATTTCAAAAAGGTTAGAGGAACATAATCTTTAAGTACATCCTGGGTACACAAACTTGGTTCCCAGTTACCTGCTTTAGACTCAAACCTGATAAACATGTGAAGGAAGTTAGATGAAGCTTATTTCTAGAATTAGTTAGTACTTTATATGATTACTAATATCATGATACACACACACACACACACACACACACACACACACACACACACACACATCTTATGTATTGAATGAATCCTAATTGGTCTTAATAAAAACCTAGGGCCAGATATTGGAGTAAATGCTGAAAGATTAAAGAGACAAAGGAACAAGCCAGTAGAAAAACTTCTCACCTTGGAATCCTCAGGCCAAAAGGGGGGCAAGATCTTGTCTCTACACATCCTCAGACTGAATGGCCTTGAGAACCTGTCTTTTCCTGCCTTACATTCCTTTCTCTACCCACTTCCTCTCTCAACTTTCCTAGTGTTGGGATTAAAGCCACATGACTCCCAAGTACTAGGATTAAAATCATGTGGCGGCTCTGTTTCTCTTTTAGAATGGATAAATCTTGTATAGCCCAGGGTGGCCTTGAACTCACAGAGATCTTTCTGCCTCTGCCTCCCCAGTGCTGGGATTATAGGTGTGTGCCTCCACTGCCTGGCCTCTATGAATAACTAATGGCTGGCTTTGTCCTCTGACCTTCAGGCAAGCCTTATTTGTTAGAGCATATGCAAAATATCACCACACTTACTGATTTTGAGATAATTTTTATACCTTAAGAAATGTTTTAAAGCATCACAATAAAATCAATGGATTGTGAGATTAATGGCAAAAGAATAGTCACTTAATTTAGATTTTCTTCTGGCCCTTAACAAGGTTGCTTGGGTTTAGAAAAAGAGAGAGCCATGTTCTAACTCCAAAGCCAGCTTTAATTCTTAATTGAATTGGGACCACAAAAAAAGACTATTTTCCTTTTATGTTTGTATAGAAGAGCAAAAACAAGCATTTGGGAAGATTTATGAAATTCTACCCTGTAGGAGGTATCCTATACCATTAGGTCAATTTATTCTTTTTCTTGGGATATTTTCTCTTGATGATTTGCCCTTCTTCTTCAGATGTCTCATTTATTCAATGGTTTTTAGATTCCTATATTGGAAGTTTTTCTTCTCCTGGAAAGACAAAAATAATTCCCTGCCCCCAAACTAACTTTAGGGTGTTCCTTTTTTGGCAAGTTATGTCATTGTTAAGACAATATGTTTTCTGGCAACAGAGAATGTATTATCTTTTAATAATAAATTTTTGAAACTTGATCACATGAAAGGCTTTTGTTAGTCTTATAAGTTAGTTTAGATTGAATGACCAAGATGATGAACTATTGAATCTTCTAATCAAGAAGTCTCTCTTGTTCAAATCTAATCTTTTTCTTTTTTTTTTTTTTTTTTTTTTTTTTTTTGAGACAGTTTCTCTGTGTAGCTTGCGCTTTCCTGACTCATTGTAGCCAGTGCTCGAACTCACAGAATCTGCCTGCTCTGCTCCGATGCTGGATTAAGTGTGTGCACATGCCAGCTCAAATCTAATCTTTTTCAATATTGATAGTATCCATAGCTTTTCTTCTCTTGTGGAAATGAAAGCAAAACCTCTTCCCCGACATAACACATATGCTGGTTTCCATTCTGAAGTCAACACATCTTTAAAACATATAGGCTATTTTAATTCAGCAAGTTTTTCTACTATCTAGTGTTTCTCTGAAGCTGTTGTTCTGTTTTTCTTTAAAAAATTAAAAGTTAATAAAACACTATATAATCTATCTCTGGGGTCTCTATTACCCCTTTCTGTTTATTAAGCATATTTTTAAGTGTGATTAGATCTTTCTTTAGCTGTCCTTTAGGATTCTGTGGTATATCTGTAATATTCTTTATTTTGTAATATGCAAAAAAAGTTTCATTTTACTGAAGACATATGCTAGAGCATTGTCAGTCTTATTTATACAGGTATCACCATAATGGCCATCACTTCTAAGAAATGTGTAATTGCAGAATGAGCATTTTTAGAACTTAAAGCACTTGCTCATTGAATATATATCTATGATATGGTGCACCTACTTTAATTTTCCAAACTTTGCAAAGTGAAACACATCCATTTTGCCAAATTTCATTTCTTTGAGTACCTATTTTTTTTTACTTCCCAAAGGTAGTACAGTTTGTTTATACAAAGAACAAGTAAGAATTTCCTTGGCTTATTTCCAACTGATGTAACAATCTTTCTCCAAACTTTTGCTATAAACATGGTATTTTCTTTTTAATGAAAAATCTGAGGATTTTAGCACATTTCCTATGAAGAATGATCAATTTCATTTTTACATTGTACCAGAGAGCCTGGTAGACCTGTAGGGATCTGATATGTTTTCTATACAACAGGTAATTTCTATTTCTGATTATTTGTTGTAGTTGAATAAATAACAAAGTTAATTCTGAATCATTTGGATTAAGTTAGGTAGTTTCAATATGTAAAACAACCTTTTCTGCATATTAGAGTCAGTAACTATATTAAGCGGTTCTGAAAAATCTAATATTACCATGAAAATATCAATAATTCTGATTTCTGAACTGAGCCATAAGAGCTTTGAGCCACTTTATTTATTTTTCCTGATTTATAACATGCCTTTCCTAATTTATTTGCACTAGTATGGAATGTAGGCACTTCAGAAATTGGTGTCCCTCTCACTATGTGAGGGAGTATCCAATTAGTTCGTTTTATAAACTGGAGTCTCTTGACTTGAGGATAGTTGCTGCAAATTTTCCCAAGAAATTACTGCAAGTTCTTCGCCAATATTCATTTTCTGCCCATAATGAAACAATTTCATCATTAGTAAAAGGTTTCACAATTTCAGCTCAGTTTATTCCTGATAACTGGCAAGGTCTTATTTTTCATTTCAGAATCAATTAAAAATAAACTTTTCTACATAGATCTTTAATTTTTTACTTTGTTGGTGTGGTAAAAATACCCATTCTAAGATATTATCTTCTCTCTACATAGAAATTCCTATGGGAGAATAAATAGAATGAAAAATAACCAGAATACAATCAAGCTCTGGATCCAAATAATACTTATGTGCATCTTGTAATTTCTTTTCTACCAATCCAATTCTCTCTCAGCCTCAGCTGTTAATTTTCTTGGATTTTTTTTAAGTCCTTATCACCTTGTAAGGTCTGCAATAAGCCATTTACCTACTGAGTAGTTAATATAATTGTGGGCCATAACCAGTTAATATTCCCAGCAATTTTTGAAAATCATTAAGGGTTCATAATTGATTTCTCCTGATTTGTACATTCTGTCATTGAATTTTCTATAAACCTCTCTTATATCTTAGGTAATTAATCAAATTTCCTCTTTGTAAATTTTTTCAGGAGAAATTTGTAATCCCCAAGAAGGAAAAATTCTCTTTACTATCGAATATTATTTCCTAAGGTATCTGTGTCTGAATTGGCCAGTAAAATATCATTCCTATAATAATTAATAATAGATTGAAAAAACTGTTTACTAATTATTTCTAAAGGCTCTTTTACAAAATATTGACACAAGTGGGCTGTTTAACATTCCTTGTGACAAGATCCTCCACATGTACCTTTTAAGAGATTGAGAATTATTATAAATGGGTACTGTGAAAGCAAATTTTTCTATATCCTGTTCTTGCAAAGGTATAATAAATATCAGCCTTTTAAAACAATCACAATAATAACCATCCCTTTGGAAATAAAGAATGCAAGGAAATTCCAGACTGTAAAGAGCCCATTGGTTGAATCACCTTATTAATAGCTCTCATATCTGTTACCATTCTTCATTTTCCATATTTTTTAAATGACAAATGTAGGAGAATTCCAAGGACTGGTTAATTCTTCAATATATTGAGCATTTAGCTGCTTCTGTACCAGCTGCTCCAGTGCCTGTAATATTTCTGATGTCAGAGGCCATTGTTCCACCCAGATAAGTTTGTCAATTAACCATTTTAAAGGTAGGGCTTTTAGTACCTTCTAAAAATTAACAGCTGTTGTACCCTGCTTATGTACAACATGAATGGTTGGTGACTGTTCTGGATATTATCTTTTAATATTTTTCTCAGACATATTTTTTTATTTTATAGCTTTGTAGCACCACACTACTACCCTTTCACCATGTCTGAGCAAGGGGCTGAGGATTAAAAACAGAGACAAGACAGTGGGTCATTTGTCTCAGAAGTATGCTGATTGCCATTTATTGAAGGAGGGAGGAGACCTTAAATACAGGCTTATAACACAATGGGAGAACCCAAGAGGGCAGAAGTTTGCTACAGATGTTTTACATTCTTGCATCCTAGCTGTTTACACTAAATTCAGGTAAGCTGTTTTAGGAGGAAGAAAACCAGCAGGGAATCAGCATAGGGGACATCTGGTCAAGGTCAGCAAGAAAGGAAACAGCTACTCAAGGAACAGGGGGCCAGGCCTCAACATAGTCTGTTTCTGAGATTAGAGAAATGTTAATCTGTGTTTTCCATTGCTTCAGCAAATCACATACCCATAAATACATCACTATATCAGCCATATATTCTTTTAATTTTCTTATCTGTCCTTCTGGACCTATGCACTCAATCCACCTTATAATTTGTTTTACCTGAGATAAAGTTCCAATCCCTAGAAGCTGCATATATAAAGAGGTAAATCTGGATGCCAAGATTTTGGTGAAATTGTTTTTACATCTGCACCTATGTTAAATAAACCAATAATTTCAATGTCATTTATTTGTAGTTTTAGTTTTGGTCTCTGATCATTTATACCAGTTGCCAAAAATACTTGGTTTTTGGTGTCCCCTGAAATTTTTGTTTTATCTACTAAAGCTGTTCTGTCCTTGATCAGATCAAGAGCAGTGTGGTTTTTAACAAGTACTAAGTCTTTTAATTGCTCTGTGATTCAGTTTCTCCAATGCTAGCAGAGAATGAATGAAACAAATTTAATATTAGGGCCTACAATCGGCTCCCTAAGGCATTTGCTTTAATAATGGCAAAGTTTTATTTTCCTGTCCTTTGTTGACCTGCATTCATTAGTCTGATGCTAGCCTTTGCAATAACTTCTGCACTCTAGGAGGCTGGGACAATCTGTTTGGATTATCTCTTGAAAAAAATTATTTCTAGGAATTTCTTGCCTACAATCCCTTTTCAAACGATCTTGTTTAAAACAATTATAACATCTGGCATTTTTTTCCTTAAAATTTCTCAAAATTACTTCTTCTGAGAAAGCAGAATCATTAGCATGAGGTCCAATATGAGATTTATTTCTAATTCATTCATCTCTTGGTGCTGATCATGCATTTAAAAGCCTAATCAACCTTTTGAATTCTGAATTAGCATTTTCAAGAGCCACATATTCAATTAATGTTTTTCTGACTTCTACATCTGATATCATTCTGTTTAGAGTCACTGTGGGCATCAAATGTTGTTTTTCTGTCAGCTTAGTGGTCACACCTAAATCTACTGACATTTTAACTGCTGACTGAATCCAACATCCCTGCAAACTGTGCCCGGCCACTCAGACCACAGCCTGGCAGGATTTTGGTCATGCTGGCACCAGGCTGGCTGCACCCACCAAAGGTAGGTGTTAAATAAGTCTCTCTTGTTCTACTTACCACTAAAGACTCAGGAGTCAGATGTCAGGGTGAAAACCTGCTATATCAGAGAAGCTGAGAAGCAACCAGCAAGAAAAGCATCTCTCTACTTGTCCCAAATCAAAAAGATTGTGAATCTCTAAGTCCCTCCCTACTCCTTCCTGTGCCTCTCTATCTATATTCCTGGCTCCTCTAACCTTTCTATGACTAATTCCTGTCATCTAGTCATTGGTTCCACCCCCTGATCCAAAGTTAATTTTATTAACACAGTACCAGAGTTTCACAGTGTAATCAAATATCCAGCAATAAAGACTTCTTTTAAACACCTTTAACATCTGTGAGTAGTAATAGACTCTTAGTAAACATAATTGAGGGTTTTGGCCATAATCACCCCTTAGTATATCAAGTACAGAAAGATATAATGATGAGAAGATAAGTTAAAAGCAAATTGAATATTTGCATGCTTTATAGAACAGCATCTTTTACCAGGTGCTGTTTTGTTGTAGTAATTGGTAGTATGGTTGTGTTTGCATATGAGTAAATGAGTAAATCACAAGGTACTAAAATATACAATAGTATATTTAATTTAAGTAACATTCTTAAAGCTAACCAAAAGTTTGGTCAAGTTTCTCATATCATCGCACGTTTAACAGATTTTTCTGTAAAGCATAACCCCAGCATTCCAATTTAATCAGACACCACTTGTCTCTACATTTGCCTCTACACACCTAAATTTCCACTTTATTTATAGAAATAAATTCCATAGAAAGATCCATAGTCCCAGCTTCATATTATATAATGGTTAGGGCTTGGCACGAAAGGTAAAATATTTCTTTTAAAAGTTTTATTTATCATTATTTGGTTGTTTGTGGGTGATAAGCCATGCACAGTAAACTAGTGGATATCAGAGAACACACGTGGATTAACTTGCCATTGGGCATTCTTAGTGGGTTTCCTGGATGAAACTCAGGGCCTTAATCTCATTCAACAAGTACCTTTACCAAAGAGATATCTCAATAGTCCAAAACGAGCCCTTTTGAATTACATCAAATGAATCTAATTAGTGAGCCATAAACAGAAATGATCATCCTTTCCTTTTTGAATATATAATTACATATTAAAAATCCATCTGATTACCACCTTACACCTGTCAGGATGGCTGAGATGAAAAACAGTGATGATGCGCTTATCTTGGAGAGGATGTGGAGTAAGGGGGATACTCCTCCACTGTTGGTGGGAATGAAAACTTGTACAGCCAGTTTAGAAATCCATTTGATGGTTTCTCAGAAAATTGGCAATCAATCTACCTCAAGACCCAGCTATAACAATCTTGAGCATATACCCAAATGATGCTCAATCATACCACAAATACACTTGTTCAACTATATCCATAGCAGCATTATTCATAATAGCCAGAACCTGGAAACAACCTAGATGTCCCTCAAATAAAGAATGGATTAAAAAAATGTGGTATACTTACACAATGGAATATTGCTCAATTATAAAAAAAAAAAAAATGACCTCATGAAGTTTGCAGGCAAATGGATGGAACTATAAAAAAAAAATCATTCTGAGTGAGGTAACCAAGACCAAAAAAGACAAACATGTAAAGTTTAGGATAACCTACCTACAATCCACAGCCCCATAGAGGCTAGATACCAAGAGGACCAAAAGAGGGATGCATGAATTTCCATGGGAAGGGAAAATAAAAGATATCCTGTGTAAACTGTGAGCAGGGGTAAGGGGGATGGTGGGACGAGAACTTGAGGGAGCAGGTTGGACAGGTTGGGTGCAGGAGATAGGTTAGGGGTGGGATGGAGGGGAATAGTAACAAAAATAGGTCTTGATAGGGGGGATATTTTGGGGTTAGGGAGAAACCTGGTGTCAGGGAAACTCTCAGGATTCCACAAGGATGACCCTAGCTAAGACTCCTAACAATATAGAGAGGGTGCCAGAACTGGCCATCTACTGTAATTAGATTGGTGACTACTCTAAATTGTTATCAGAGAGCCTTTATACAGTAACTGATGGAAACAGATACAGAGATCCATAAGCAAGCACTGTTGAGCTCAGGGATTTCTGCTCAAGAAAGAGAGGAAGAATTGTAGCCAAGAGAGTCAAGGTCATGATGGGAGAACCCACAGAGACAGCTGACCTGAGCTTCTAGGAGATCATGGACTCTGGACCAACAATTCAGGAGCCTGTATGGGACCAACCTAGGCTTTCTGCATGTGGGTGACAATTGTGGAGTTTTGTCAGTTTGTAAGGCTCCCCTCAATGAGATCAGGACCTGGCAATTATCTGGCTTTTGGGAACATGTTCCCCATGCTGGATTACCTTATCCAGCCTTGATTCAGGGGAGGAACTTGTTACTGCCTTAGCTTGGTGTGCTATGCTTTGTTCAAGTCCATGGGAAACCTGCCCCTTTCTGAATGGAGGATATAGAGGAGGATGTGGATGGGGGGAGGGTAGATGGAAGGTGGGAAGAGGGGGGAATGGGAAGAAAGGAGGGAGGGGAAACTGTGTTCAGTATGTAAAACAAATTTAAAAATGTTAATTAAATAAAATTTTGAAAGCCATCTCATATTAGACCATACATTTATATGATATTCAATATGCAATAAGTTAGTATAAAATAATATATAAGAAAAAAAACAGAAAACCATACTTTTTTAAAAGCATCAATCATAGTCCTATTTTTTCACATTTATTTATTAATTAATTTTTCTTTAGCCCACTCACATTTTCCCCCTCCCTCTCTCCTCTTCTCCCATTCTCCTTTCCAAACCTCCTCTGTTCCCTGCATCTACTCCTCCTCCTTTCTTTTCAGAAAAGGAAAGACCTCCCATGTTTATCAGTCACCCAGGGTATATCAAGTTGCAGCAGGTCTAGGCACTTCCCCTCCTATTAATGGTGGACTAGGCAACCGGGTAGGAGGAAAGGGTACCAAAAGCAGGTAACAGAGTCAGAGGTAGCCCCTGCCCCAATTGTTAGGAGCCCCATAAGAAGAGCAAGATACACAACTGTAACAAGTGTACAGAGGGCCTTGGTCAGGCCCATGCAAATTATCTGGTGGTTCAATCTCTTGGGCCCCTATGAGCCCAAGTTAATTGATTCTGTGTTTTTTCTCAGGGTGTCCTTAGTTCGTCTGGCTTCCATAATCCTTCCTATCCTGTAGCTGAAGATTTCCTGTGTCCTGCCCCATCTGCAGCCACTCAGACTCAAGTAAACACACAGAGGCCTATATTACTTATAATCTTTATGTCAATGACATAAGCTTTTTGCTAGCTAGTTCTTATATCTAAAATTAGCCCATAACTATTAATCTATGTATTGCCACATGTTCCATGGCTTTAATTGCATCCCATTACATGTTGCTCTTTGAGTGGCTTGCTGGCATCTTCTCTTCTTCTTCCTGTCTCTCTTTGAATTTTCTGCCTGCCTCTAAGCTGCCTTGCCATAGGCCAAACAGCTTTATTTATCAACCAGTCAGAGCAACACATATTTACAACATACAGAAAGACATCCTCCATTACTTCCCCCTTTCTGTCTAAACAAAAGGAAGGTTTTAAACTTTAACCTAGTAACATTACATATAACAAAACAGTTATCAAGCAAGAATTACAGTTACAATATCTAGTCTATTTGTAGTTTGTAAAATTAAAGAAAATATTCTATCCTATATTTATGAGTCTGAAGTTTCATATTTAATTTATCTTTCATCATAACCAAGGAAAATTATAATTATAACTATCTAGCCTTCAACTATATCAAAAAACCAGAAGGATATATTATCTAAGTAAACAGGAAATGCATTTAAGCAACTTCCAAAAATCTAGAATGACAGAGACAGCTGGCTGCCTAGACAGTCACCTAAAGTTTGTCTACAAAGTTGGGGCATTCATCTTTAGTCTATAGGTCTTGAGTTTTTCAATCACTTCTCTGTGTGTCCTGTAAAATATCTGGCAGTCTCCTCTGCAAAGCAGGAACCTGAAAGACCCTCCAGCCTTGCAAAGTTCAGTGGTCACTTTCTATGAGTCCTGCATGTCCAGTTGATACAACATTTTATCAAGTTGTTCAGGAAAGAACAGGTTCTTTCCCAAATGGCTGTTTTTTGCCAAGAAGATAAACTCCATATGGAGTATCTTCAATGCCCATCCTCCTCTATGAAGTAAATCGGTCCTGCCGGGAGTAGACATGTCTCATTGTCCAGAAAGTCCAAGTTTTTAAAACATTTTAATGCCTTATTCTGTAGGTCTTTGAAGTATTTGAAGATTACCTACCTAACTGAATTATATCTATGTATACCTAGAAAATTTAACATCACTATAAGTTTGACTATCATAGAAGACTAATTATTAATCAGTATTTCACAACTATACACTACAATTTCAAATGAGTTGCACAAACAAAATACTTTAAACAAGAGTGGTAATATATATACAGTATAACAAAATTAACTTTAAATTTATATCAATAAATTAAATTCTATAGCAATGTAAAACATTTATAAACAAGTTGTTCTTTAAAAGTAAATTCAATAATCTACCCTTTTATCCTATCATATCTATATCCTATATTTCTATATCATATCCCCCTTTCTTCTTTTATAAAGAGATTGATTATGACCAATAACAATTTGCAATCAACAATCTAAACAAAGCAAACATTCATAATCCGTTTTTTGGGAACACTGGCATAGTTTTCTAGGCTACTTCCTGCTGATAGAGGACACTGGTAATCTTATGGGGACATAAAGAAAATTTTAGGATTATGGTCAAGTTCTTACTGAAGTAATCTTTGAGGCTGTATTCTCTGAGCCAGCTGCCTTGAAGTTGATTTTGGATGTTGAGTGATCTGGGTCATGGTATCTTTGGAGACCTTTCAGGGGTCTTGGCTGGTCAAACCTGATGTATCTTAATCTGGAACAAATCCATAGCCTTTTGCTTCCCATAGAAACAAAAGCAGAGCCTCCTTTCCAAAGCAACATATCCTTAGATCCAAATTTTAAAGTCAAGATACCTTTAAAATATACATAGTTGTTTAACTGAGCAGCCTTTATGATCCAATATCTTTCTGCAGTTAAACATCCCAAAGAATATAATCCAGACTCTCTGTGTGATTTCCATCTTTATGTGACTTATATATTTATATTACCTTTACTGTCTCTTTAAAGAATTTATTCTTTAAAACTATTTTTTATATAACTGTTTATATTCATTTTCTTCTCTCTTCCAAGCCTGTGTACATTTTTACACACACTGTAAAGCATTTAAAGTCTTGTTTCATCTGAATCTGACTTATGTGAATCTATTGCTTTAAACTGCAGCATTACTAGGACTGAAATGGCACCTTTGGCTTCTGACTCTGCACACCTCAGTTTTCCAACATGGTATGTTTATCACCAGCTGTGGCTCTGGCAGCTATGTGTACCACCAACTCTCAGAAGCAGTGGGTGTATGCCTCCATTAAAGCAGCATGTAGCCAAGAAATCTTTTTTTTTTTTTTTTTTTTTTTTTTTGTCTGTACTAGCAAAGGCTAAATCCACCACACACCACACTGTGCTGCTTGGAGAGGCCACTGTATACTGTGGTGGGAATCTGCAGCCATGCTGCTTAGCTCATGGCAGCTGTAGGCCAGCTCCATTTCACAGGCAGCTGTCAGGAGATGAGTTTGTGCTGTTGCTGGCATGAGACTGTGAGATCAGGAAGCCCAGTGTGGCTCTGTTTCTGTGCATTCAGAATCTTTAAACTTTCTAGAAAGTTTCTGTGTCCCTCCTGGTTCACAGCTGCTCAGACCCAGGGTAAACACACAGAGGCTTATATCACTTATAAACTGTATGGCCATGGCACAAGCCTTTTGCTAGCTAGCTCTTGTATCTAAAATTAGCCCATAACTATTAATCTATGTATTGCCACATGTTTCATGGCTTTACCTGTGTTCCATTACATGTTGCTTCTTAGGCGACTTGCTGGCATTTCTTCCCCTTCTTCCTGTCTCTGTCTTTGACTTTCCCACCTGCCTCTAAGCTGCCTTGCCTGGGCCAAACAGCTTTATTTATCAACCAATAAGATCAGCACATATTTGCAGCATACAAAAAACATTCATTCCCCTATCACTCTCCCTCTTCCACAGGATTCCCTGAGGACTGCCTACTGTTTAGCTGTGGATCACTTCATCTGTTTCCATTAGTTGTTTGGTGGAGCCTCTCTGATGACAACTGGGCTAGGGAGCAATCTGTGAATATCAGTAGCAGAATATCATTAGAAATCATTTTATTGAATTTTTTTTTGCAAGTCATGTTTGATTCTATCTTAGGTCTCTGGGCTGTCCAGCCTCTGGCTCCTGGCTCTCTAGGCAGTGTTAGGCATGAACTTCCTCTCATAGCATGAGTCTCAAGCTGGACCAATCATTGGTTGGCCACTCCCATAATTTCTGTGCTTCCTTTACCCCAGTACATCTTGTAGGCTGGACAAATTGTAGGTGTGAGATTATGTGGCTGAATTGAGGCCCCAATCCTTCCACTGGAAGTCTTGCCTGTTAACAGGAGATGGCTGTTTCCGGCTCCATATTTTCCATTGCTTGGAGTATTAGCTGGGGGTCACCCTCATTGGTTCCTGGGAATTTCCATTGTACTACATTTCTAGCTCATCCCAGTGATGCCCCAGTACTCTCTCCCTCCATCCTCCTCTCACCTGATCTCTCCTATTTCTATGCTACCACATTCAAACTCCTCACCCCATTGACCTGTGATGTCTCTTATATTTCTCCTTCATGGAGAGATTTATGTGTCCTGCCTCGAGCCTTCATTGTTACATAGTTTCTGTGGGTCTGTGGATTGTAGCATAGTTATCCTTTACTTTATGACTAATAATCACCTATAAGTGAGTACATACCATATTTGTCTTTCTGGGTCTGGGTTACCTCACTCAGGGTGACCTTTTCTAATTTTCCATTCCTTTGCTCTGAAATTTCAAAATGTCATTGTTTTTAACAACAGAGTAACACTCCATTGTATAAATGTCCCACATTTTCTTTATCTATTTTTCAGTTGATGGACATCTAGGTTGAGAAACAATCATCTTTACATGAACACTGTGTAGAGTATTCAGTTCTTGGTTTGATTGTTCTCAGACATCTTGCATTTTCCATGTCCTCAAAAATCAGTCTTTTTACACCACTTAAGGAAAGGAAAACAAAAGGAGAACACAGACTTATTCTCAGGCCAAACTGACCCACGAATTTCTATCATTGAGACTCTCTTTCCAGATGATTGTAGATGGTAGAAAGTTGACAATTAAAAATAACATCAAACACATTTACAAGGATAGAAGAAAGACTTTAGGGGTATCAACAAAAGAAAAATCACATACATAACTCTGAAGCAGCATGGAATATTGTATCTCAACTTTTCTTGTAAGGTGGATATAATGAAAATGGAAATCATAGACCTAGGTTTGATTCCATTCACATGGCATTCCAGAACATATTTGTAACTATACTCTCAAGGGCTCTGTTGCCCTCTTTTGGCCTCCACAAGTATCAGTAACACATGTGATATACAGATGTACATGCAGGAAAAACATGCATATACGCAAAAAGTAAATTAAAAAAATTATAAAGAGAAGACATGAAATGCTGTTACTTAAGGTATCATAAAAAGAATATAAGTAATCTAGATTCATAATCATATTCCTATCTATCTGGAATAAAATCTAAATGATTCAGCTGTCCTTTCAGCATTGGTGGAACTGCTGTCACTTGGTTCAGAGCTGTCTCCCTTATTATAATCCATTATGACTTAAGGGATTGTCCTGAAATTTGACAGGTTATTGTTCCCAGAAAAACTCCACTACTACTTAGGAATAACTAGGAGACATCAAAGATATTTTTATAGTATATAAGATATTAAAATTCTTATATAACAGAAGATATGGTAAGATACTTTACATAAGTCTGAGTATATAAGAGTGCTGTATGGAGAATGTAATTTGCATAAACATAATTACTTGACAGGTAGAACTTCACCCAATTCTGGAGTCTACATTTCCAATTACAGAAATATTTGATATTGTTGAATAAGAAAACTGGAAATATGGGAGTTGTATTTAGGAAGAAGTATGTTGAGGCTAGTAATCTTTATATGATGAAAAGTTTTGTTGATTCTGAGATCTTGCAGGAATCAGACAATGGAACAAATACTATACATATAGGAGTGTGTATACAGAGATCTTCTGGAAGTAAGTACCTTGTACACTGAATGGTGACACTAACATTGGAGTATAAATGACAGTGAGAAAAGTACTGTAAAAATGTCTGGTGGTTTAGATGGTTATAGTTTATAAGGACCAATAAAACAAATAACTGAAGAATAATGATTTCTTTCTATTGAATATTTACCTTGTTATTTTTATTAATATGTAATTGATCCATGATTATATATGTGTCCCACAAGACATACATCACAGATATATAAACAGATATACCAGTGGACATTAGAATACGGCAATATTCTAAGACTTGTTTTGTGGTGGGATTCATGAATTCCAATTTTTCTATGATAAGCTGTATTTAATAATGAAAAGCAATTTCTTGGAAACAGCAAGGTAACCTGCAACCTAAATGAACTCATAATAAGAAATTTGAATTAAGATGTGAGTAAATATGTGTTAAAATATATTAATCTCCCAGATTGTTTTTAGATAAATAGATTTTAAGCATAAAGAGTATAATCAGCTTCAACTAATTTACTAGAGCATATTGAATATTGCTTCAAGTCAAAATCTTTCTGGAATCTTTTAGGCTTGAACATGTACTAGAAGACACTATTTTTTGGGATCATTGATGAAGTTGTCAGTCCCTCTACAACCTGATGCTTTGTAGCAATTTTATTTTTCTGAAATGGTCGTGGTTACAAGCAACAAGTTGAGATCTTTCTCCCTTCCCTAGCCAATCATGTTTACACATATCTGGGCAGGTTTAGTTCTAGTCTGTCTACTGAAAACTCTTCTTACACTGGGCCTTTGATCAAGTACTTCTCTATTAGGCTCCATTTCATATAACCCAATAATGACCACTTTATATTACATAGTAAAAAAATAATTAGTATTAGAATTTGAAGGTCAAAATTCTTTGATTGGGTGGTATAATTTTTTGACCTCTAGTGATGGATTCATGGCAAATTACATGACAATGCTGGAGTATTTTTGAGAGTGAACCAAATACTAGACAGGAAGCAAAGAGTGGGAGAAGAAAGTGTTTGTCATTTATAAGTACTTATTTGCACAGAAATGAATTGAGATTCCATAAAAAACTACTTTAACCCTTATTCACAGCACACATAATCACCTAGAATTAAAACCCATCTCGAGGGTTCCTGCAGCCTGTAGCAATCACCATATTAAAGACCAAGTCTCTAGGACGTGAACTATTAAGGGTCTGCAGTCAAAACATAGCAGCTTGCCAGGTACATTTGCAAAAATTATTTTATCAGAATCTTAACGAATGCATTTCTCTTCTCATTTTTCTAGAACTCTTTCACTGCTAGAGTTCTTTTTCTTCTTTCCTTCTAATCATCTAGTTCATTGAAAGATCTACAAGATATCTTCACATTGAAAGAGTAAATTGTGCTTGGTTCATTGACTCTCTATCTGAATATAGTGTTCTTCTGAGAATTAAGAACAAAGGGGTGTTGATCCTCTATTTATGGCTCCTGAAAGCAGTGTCATAGTAGGCAAATAAAGGATCCAGGGGAGGTCAGCAGAAGTAAATAAATTAGGAGATATTCAATCTAAGAGGCATAGTCAGAAAGTCAAATTTCAAGAGGAATTCATTGAGGCTTCTTGAGAAATTTAGTAATCTCTTGTAAAAGTATCTAATTCTCAACTAGCCAAGATGGAGGGCATTAGAAATCTTGCAAGCTCTGCAAAAATAATAATAATAACAACAACAATAATAATAATAATAGCCAAAACAAAGAATTTCTAGTGTTAGTGAAATAAGAGGAATTAAGTCAATGAGAAATGCTATTTGCAACTTTTCTGAGGATTTTGACTGGAGTACATGAGGAACCATCAGAAGGAGGAAGTCCAGGATCCAGGGAGATTATTTACATAGTATAGAAATCACTAAGACTAAGACTGGAGTATTAAATAAAAGAAAGAAGAATAGGATGAGGCAGAAGGATTTTTCATATTATTATATGGCAAATATCTTTCTCTCTGGAGCAGATGGGGTTCTCATCTAATAGGGAACTTCAACATTTTTGGCAAAGGGCAGCAAGAGGACATGTACAGTGGATTCCAAGACCAAATGCTTACATCATGAAGAAGCTCCTTTGCTTATGTTTTCTCATTGAAATACAAAGTAATATCTAGAGCTGAACATACTATTAGAGAAAGAAACATACAAAAGAACATCCACTATAATTAGACCAGATTAGAGAAAAACAGCATTGCGGGGAATTGCAGATCATCTGTGATGTGTCACTATAAATGCCAATAGAGCATATCAGGATAACTCCAAGTCTTACCCTCACCCATGTGTACTTGCTCATTTTTGAGAATGGAAAATCCAAACACAATGGTTTAAAAATAATGCTGCCAAATAATACAAACAAGTACAATTCAAGGAATTATAATTTACTGCATGGTTTTAATTTACTTATTCATTTTACTATTACATTTAATTAATTATGAATATAAGCAAATGTAAATAACTTTTCAAGTGTAATATCTATTTCTATACATGTTAATATGTGTTATAATTTAGTTACTAATCTTATCTCCAAATTTCATGTATACTAAAATTCAATCTAGAATTAAAGAAGTTGTAGGAGAAAATCTGTCTTGGTATTCAACATGAAAATAAACTTGAGGTTAAATAATACTTTAACCATGTTAAATCAATTCACATGATTGGTTCTAATATTTTTCTTGCTCTTTTAAATAATTGCAATTAATGAGTGACTCTAATTACTAAAAACTTAAATAATTGTGATCCTTAAATTAATTTAGAATATTAAATAATTCTCTAATTGCATATTCTCCATCATTATGAGTGCAGTATTATATACTGTAAATAGTGTTAGCACTGTGTAGTAAAAGCATCCTTGCTGTGATGCTTTATCTATTGATAAGATGTCTTCATGTTTTTATGCAGCTTTAATGAAAACCATTTATTTAATTAAAAATCACCATATAGGGAAGCTGAAATATGCTTTTAAAAGCATTAATTTTAAGCCTGGGCTTTAATAGATAGAGAATGTACACTCAAGTGGGTGTACATTCCTCCAGAGACAGATCCCCAATTAAACCTTAATAGTGTCTAAAGTTCAAAAGTTTCCTTGAGAAACTCCAGCTCTTAATTTTAAAATGTAAAGTATAACATATATGCTTTTAAACTATTGTTCTATCAAAGGACATTGTAGCAGAAAAATTCTGGTCACCTCTATAGTTGATACTTCCAGGAAAATAATCACTCATTGGATTATGTTTACATTATTTTTATTTAAAGCAAATTATTGAATTTGATGAATTGCAATGTAAGAGAAATTATATCAGCATGAAGATATTCTCTTTATATATCTGCTTCCAAAAAGAGGGACTGATTTTAACTGCATTGTGAGTAGCTGAGAATTTAGTACTATTAAAAATATTTTGGATAATCAGTATATGAGTATTCATGGAGTCCTATGTCTGCCAAACTGTCAGCTTATGTAACTTACTAGTGGGAAAGCCAATATTAATGGGTGAAAATTATTAAAGCCCTGGGGCTCTCTTCATTTGATAAGACATGATAATCAGCTCTGCCAGGCTATATGGTTTAACCTCTGCCAATTCATAAATATATCATTCAAATGAGTGTCATAAATAGAAGTGTAAGTTGCTTCTGTCTTCAGAGCCTTATGGCTGGAATTAGAAACAGGCTTGTTGGGAAATGCAAACTAAATAGAAACCTTGCTCAATTTTCTATAAATGAGTGCTAAATCTTATTGGAGAGGTAACCATTAAGCCATTATTGAACTCCACATGGTTTTAATGCCATAAGAAAAGAAATTTAAACTCTATTGAAAAATACTTAAAATGTAATAATTTATGGATGAGAATATCCCTTTTAAGCTCATTAAATTTTAGTGGGAGGTGGGGCCTGCTGTTGAACTATATCAGAGCAATGGCACTAATAGTTTCCTTATTTACCTGATGCTAGTTCACTTGTAAGTCATGTTTCTCATAGATATCACTTACATGACAGTACAGTGTTATGACAGTTTTTTTTTATTTTATTGTGACAGAAGATACATTACTAACTCCATGCCTTACATATGTGCTTGTAGCAGCTTAATATTTTAAGATATAAAATAAAAACTGAATTTTAGATGACAAACCCCACAATACATTACATTGTTACTCAACTCATACAGTGTTGACATATGTATTTCGGGGTGGTATTACTTCCCTTCTGGTTAAGTTTGGATTTCACACCTTATTACAAAAAAATGACAAATATTACTACAACAAATTCTATGCTTGATTCATAAAAATTAGTAAAATTTGTCAAAATTAAGCAATTCCTTAATCTACTCATGGTTTTTATAATTAGCTCTTGAAAGATATAGTCATTCATTTTCCTGAAGTTTGAATATACAGTTTAAATAGTACATTTCAAAATTGTAGTACCATGTTCACTTTATAACTTTTAATTGGTGCTGTTTAATTATGATTCCAAAACAAATTATTATGAAATACTAAATTAATATCATTGTTAAAAGAAAAACCTAAACCATCAAACATTTCCTTCTAGTCAGAGAACTTAGAATAGGGGGTTGATACTGTTGCTTAATAAACAGCCTTTCCTCCGCCAGCAACTGTTGGGCAATCATTCATGACTGACATCAGTGAGGAGCAAGGTCATGGCCAAGTCCATAATTAGAGTGTCAAACAGAACATCAATTTCCATCCAAGATTTCATTTGGAAGCAGGATGCTTAGAAAATAAGACCTTTGTATATTATGATTGCAGTCTTTAATACATTAGTTTACTAATGAGTTCCTCCAAAGTTAGTATGAATTTTCTCAGTAATATTATTTTCAAAATTAAATTTTGATAGCAATATCTTCACTTAAAAAGGAAGTTTCTATTTCTAGATCTTTCATGATTTTAAATGTAATATTTCAATCTTAATAAGAAATACTGTAAAGTGAGGTTTTGTTTTGTATATTTGTATTTATTATTCTTTTGAAAATTGAAAGTTTTACACTTTCCAATTTAGGTTTATCTCTTAGCCCTGGATCTAATTTCAAGCAGATATTTGTGCATGCAAAATCTTCATATATTAAAATTGATGGACTCATCATGCTTCAGAACAGTGTAAAGCAAATGAACTACTGTTCATATTGCTTAATTCTAAGAATGCTGATATTCTTCCTGTTGGTTCTATAATTGTTATATTTCCCAGAATGTAGACTCCTGACAAAAATGTGAATTTAAAGACCATTTCTATATCCATATGTTACATTGGTGTCACTATTTACCTTTAATTATCATAGACATTTATATTAATATAAGGTTTTTTATCTCAAACCCTGTTTCTTTCTTCTGTGTTTATAATGATTTTTTTTCAGAAGTTTAAATGTGTATCTGTGGGCATGTGCACATGAGTGGGCACTGGTGTCTACAGAAGCTAGACGGAGTGAGAGATATTGACAGTTGTGAGCTGCCCAGCATGGGTCCCAGGAATTAAACTCAGGTCTTCTACAGAGCAGAAGGAGCTTTCATCCCTGAGCCATCATAGGTTTCCTCTTTTCTTAATTCTTTATCAAATATCATTAAAATTCTCATTATATCACAAAGTAACAATTTAAGACACCTTTCGTTGTAATTATGTTGATGTTTATGTAGACATCCAGCAATATCGCAAAATAGCATCTTGCTCATAAATATTTTTAGAGAATAAAAATAATATTCTTTTTTTCAGAGAAAAAAGATGAACAATCCCCTGTGCATTATTAATTGATGCTTATTTTGGACAAAACTTCAAATTTTTATATAAATAATATATAATGTATATAATACAAATAAACTAATTTTTATAAATAACAATACATATAATAGAATTATAAGTTATATATCAAAATTGTTTTTGAATTAGTATTATATGAAATTTTCTCATATGGCTTTTTTAATCTTCAGTTATCTGAGTGCAGCTAGATAATCATAATTTATGAGGAATTTGATGATTCTTTTCAAAATATTTTCCTAATACACATTCTTAAATTATGTTTAATTGAGTTGGTTTTTAAACATACATGGCAAATAATTTTTCAAATTATGTTAAGACAGTTAAAATGAAATATTTTAATAATTTGCATTCATTTTTACGATTATGTTTATATATTTTAGCAATATACAGAAAATGTGCTGAATATATTAAGATATAACTTGGTGAACTAGTGAGTTTGGGGTGTTGCTCCCAGGAAAATGGATGCAAGGTTATTTGCTGGAGCATGGGCAACTCGTGTTGTAGAGGATGTCATAATTCTCCCATCTCTTAGGAATCCTGTAAATTTCTGAGTCCCCTGAGCCTTGTTGGTTTCTTTAGCTGCTTGAAATTTAGTAGCCTTTCTGTCCTTTTAGGATGTAATGTATCCATTCTGAGGGAGCAGCTACTTTGTTCTCTCTATGAAGAAATGTTTCAAAATAATTAACTGTGTGCTTTTGTTTTACTTTTTTTCCTTTGAGACTACAATAATTACATAATTTCTTCTTTCTCTTTCCTTTCTCCAAACACTCCCATACAGCCCTCCCTACTCATATTCAAATTCATGCTCTTTTCATTATTTGTTGTTACATGTATACATGTATGTATATGCATAGGCATGTGCATATACTTTGTATGTATATGTATGTGTATATGTACATGTATATGTATTCCTAACTGTAAACATCTCAGAGTGTATGATGTTGCTCATATTTGGTGTTGGATAACTGTGGGGAAGAATGTTTTTCACATTCTCAACATTTCTATAGTTCTTTGCATAAGGTTTGAGGCCTTACGTGTGGTGGCCATGTCAGAGAAGCAGCAGGTGGAAACTGAAGGTCAAGGTGTCAGCTCAATGGTAGGGAACTCCCTGATGGGTGAATCTTGGATAGGCAAGGCCCCAAGACCACAGACCACAGAACATCTTTTGCTTCTGCTGTGCCTTTACATGTTTGCTGCTGCTATCTTTCTCTGGTATCTGGAATGGTGTGAATGCTGATAATCCAATTGTCAGTAATGTATTGTGTTTATTTATGAAAACATCCCATCCTACTGGACATTTTTACCTATGGGCTATTTTGAAAATGATATGCCCCTAAGCTGTACTGCCTAATTGATAACAATAATGTTAGTTTAAATAGAGTTCTGATGATTAAAAATAAATACAAGGAAGTGTCACAGCTAGGACACATGAGTTTCTATTCTATTCATAGACTGTGGCTCAGGTTAATGATTAAGGAAAACAAGTGAGTCCAGGGAGCTCAGATAGCTGAAATTCTTTTCAACTTAATGTTGAGAGATGTGTTCACAAGTTTTAAAGTGCATAATAGCTGAAATAAACCTTTGAAAATAACATAAAGTTAGACTAAGACTTTTTTTTTTGTCAAATAGCTTTGAGGTGAAAAACCCCAAGAAGACAATCTAAAGTTTTAGAAAGGCACATAGTTGAGTTAGGAACTCATTAAGTTAGGGGAAAAAATTCAAAGCAGCCCAGTTATTCTCAGCTGACATACTTTCCTTGCTAGGATTGGTTGATGACCAAAGGTGATGATTAATTCCTTATACTCATTTTTCCCTCAATTTCTTGATATATAAAAAAAAAAAAACTATTGATGAGTGAGAATACACCCTAAAGATTTAAAGTACAGCTGACTGATTCATTTTTTCATATATAAAAGTTTAGATTTGTGATTCCTTTAAGATTTCTTATAAGCTTCACTAACTTTAGACCAACAGCTGTGGAACCTGCAGGGGACCGGACTAGATTATCTGTGTATGGGAGACAGTTGTGTAGCTGCGTTTGTTTGAGGGGCCCCTGGCAGTGGGATCAGGATCTATACCTGGTGCATGAGCTGGCTTTCTGGATCGCATTACCTATGGTAAGATGCCTTGCTCACCCCTGATAAAGTGGTGAGGGGCTTGGTCCTGCCTCAGCTGAATATGCCAGGCTTAGCTGTGCCCCATGAGAGAATTTACCCTGTTGTAGGAAGGGATGAGAGGGGAAATGTGTGGGAGGAGCAGGAGGAGGGATGAGGGAGGATCTGTGATTGGTATGTAAAATGAATTAAAAAATAATGAGAAAAAAAAAGAAGAAAAGGACGATTCCTTATAAGATTACCTTTCAAGATAAGTAATAAAGTAATTGCCCCCCTTTTTTTCTGTAACTGCAAAATGCAACCTGGCAGTTGATCTGACTCAGAAGAATATCTTCCTTGCCTAGATTGTTAATCTATAACAAGTTGCTTAGTATGAATGTGCATGGGTTCTTGGGATAATTTTGTACCTATAATATGTAAAATGTTTAATCATGTAAGGGATATGGTACTTGTATTCATTGTAATCATTCACTTGAAAAACAGAATGTAACCACACTGTAATTTTTATATTGCCTGAAAGATTTTGTTGGGGTATATAAACTGTAGAAAAAAAGTATACAGAAAAAGATTATGTTGGGGTTATATAAACTAGAGAGTGGAAGAAGAACAGAGGATAATAAAGGAGGAAACCATCAAGAGAGATTGTGAGTGTCTTTTTTCCCTAACCCCCTCAGATTAAAAAAAAAATCTCAGTACACACTGACTCTGTGCTGCTGGAGGCTGGCCCCCAGACAGCAATAATTACGGACTTTCTCCTATTCACTTTGGCATGTTTATATTTGTCCTTATGAAGTTCATGATAAGGCAGTCATGGTGTTGAGAGTATACGAGTGTACTAGTCACTTCCAGATGTATTTAATCTCACAGCAAACTCCCTGATCCTCTGGCTCTTATAATCTTCTTATCCTTTCTTGCACAATGTTCTACTAATCTAGGGTACCAGATTGTTCTGTAGATGTATCTAATGGTGCTGGGCTCCACAACTCTCCATTTCATAGTATGAGCAAATTGTGACTAAATAAATGTTAACTGGTGTGAATGCAGGTCTACCCATGAGAGTCACACAGCAGCACGCTAATAAGTTCTACTTTTATACCTTAATTATGTCAACAAATAAGCCATCTAAAGTCTTCAGAAAATATGCTGAATATAATTAAAATACACTAAATTAGTAAATATAATTTGTAAAAGCATTCATATTCTAAGTTTGTAAATTTATTAAATGTGCCAGATGGTGCATATTTTATTTCAATTTCTATCTGACAGAGCATTTCACCTTTAAAACAATTACAAAATAAGTAAGTATAATTAATAAGAATTTTTGTCGGGCTGGAGAGATGGCTCAGAGGTTAAGAGCACTGGCTGCTCTTCCAGAGGTCCTGAGTTCAATTCCCAGCAACCATATGGTGGCTCACAACCATCAATAATGAGATCTGGTGCCCTCTTCTGGCCTCCAGGCATACTATATACATAATAAATAAATTTAAAAAAATAAGAATTTTTGTCAATATCTAAAAAAAAGAAAGCAATCATCTAAAATATGGTAAAGTTTTAGTAAATATTTAATTAATTTTATGAAATGTAGCAAAGCTAATTTTCTTCTTGCTTAAAGTTTTTATGTCTGTGTTACTTATTTGATGTTTTTAACTATGCTGATAATTAACATTAAGGAACTAATTACTTTCCATGCCAAATGTTTCATTACGTGTTATTACCTTGCTCTGTGAGTGTGTGCTTTGTGTGTGTGTCTGTGTGTAATATGTGTATGTGAGCATGATATTCATTTGTGTTTGGAAAAGCAGGCAAGTGTGTATGCATCTAAGTATAGTACACAAGTACATGCTATGACCAGGGATTAACCTCAGGTTTATTCATCAGGCACCACTAGCATTATGTTTCATATACATGATCTTTCATTGGTGTGAAGGTCATCAAGTAGTCTAGAATGGCTTCTCAGCCAGCTTCAGGGCCTAGCCCATCAGTTTCCCAAGTGCTGGGATTACAATTATGAAACATCATAAGTGACGTTTAATCATGGCTTCTGGAAATGAAGCTGAGGTCTTCATATTTGCAAACTTTTGTTTACTAAAATATATCCTCACCTGTCATAAATTCTTTTTATTTTTGTTATCATACATCCGTCTCCTTTACCATTTTGAGAGAAATGCACGCATGTTTGAGGAGATGAAAAAATATCTTCTAACCAACTAGTGTTTACTCTTTTAGGTATTTTAGAATGTGTTTATTATTTATAAGATTATTATTATTTATAAGCTCATGCATATCATGAGCTTAACAATAAAATACTGTTAAAAAGAAAATTTTATTCCCTATATACAATTCAATTCAATTTAAGCATGCTGATTGTAATATTGTTAGAAGTCTTAGAGAAATAGGAAACGTTATATTTAATCATTATTCACTCTCAAGGAAACAACAAAAATTTTAGCCATAATAATAATAATAAATAATTCTACTTTACATATCATAACAAAATTGTCCAAATTATCTTTCCTAAAATAAAATAATATTCAAGCAAATTCATACAGGAAAAATTTTAAGCACTGTTAATATCAGATTTATTCTTAGTTAGCATGTGTAGTGTGTTATTGTGAAATGAAGTTCTGAGCATGGCCATTGAATGGAGAGTGCACTAGCAATATTTCCAGTGAACTGTATTGATCAAAACCATTTCAGAAATATTTTCTGACTTCTTTGAGCCAAAGGAAGAACACAGAAGTTAAATAAAGAATTCCAGGAACTGACAAAATGGTTTATTGTGTAAGGTATTCACTGCCAAATGAGTGACCTGAATTCTATCTCTGGGACCCACAAAGTAGAAGGAGAGAAAGGACCCTGGGGGGGTGGTCCTCTAATGGTCTGTCTGTGTGTGCGTGCTTTGGTATAGGCCTACAAGCACATTTTACATACATACACACAAACAATAAATGTCATTTAAAGAAGACAACACTTATAGAATTAATTTAAAAAATAGGGACATCGAGTTAGTGCCTACACAGATCTTTCACCACAATGTTCCAGCGTCTTTGGTGTGAGAAGATACTCTACAATACTCTCAAAAGAGAAACATAAACGCCAAGCCAGCCGTGAACCCTTTATCTACAATGGTATACTGCCTGAAAGATATGCTGGGAAAATGGTGGCACAAAGCCTGTGGGAATAACCAGTGAATACCTGGCTTGATTTAAGGCCCACTCCACGAGATGGAACTAATACCTGACACTTTTTGGATGACCAAGAACCTGAGACTAGTTAGCCCAGGGACCTAGGATAAAATCAAGTAATATTCGTCTAAACAATATAAAAGAAAAGTATAGTGATAAAACAACCCTTAATGACATTTTGCTATACTCATATGTCAGTGTCTTGTTCAACTATCGACAAAGAAGCTTCCTCATGAAGCAGATGAGAACATATAAATAAATGCTCACAACCAGACATTATGCAGAGAGTGAGAGACCTTGGAACACTTAGCCCTAAATGAGATGTCTCTATCAAAACCTTCCCCTCAGAACTCAGGGAACCCCACAGAAGAGGAGCCAGAAAGAGTGTAAGAGTCAGAGGGGATAAAGTAAACCTGAAAATTACAATATTTGTGCCTCTTTGAAATTTCATGAATTGGGTCTCCACTGGCTGCATTTCTCTTGCCATTCTGGTGTTTTAGATTTCAATCTCTAACAAGCTCTACCTACAACATTACAGAGCTTTTGTAGCCCAAAGTTCTAAAGATTTTCCAATTCCTCCCACTAACCATTTCTACAGACCTAAGAAACAAATGTTTGACTTTATCATAGCAGTGTCCCCATTTTCTGACACCACATTTATGTATTGATTATTCAGTGGTTCTAAACCTGTGGGTCACCACCCCACCTGGATCACATATCAGATATCCTTTGCATCAGATGCTTTCATTATGATTCATAATAGCAGCAAAATTACAGTTACAAAATAGCAACAAAATAATTTTATGGGTGGAGGTTCACCACAACATGAGAAACTGCATTACAGGGTTGCGACATGAGGAAGATTGAGAACTGATGCTCTATATGTTGATATAACAAATCTAGATTAAGAAAGGAAGTGTTTATGTTTGTTCACAGTTTGAAGGAACATCATGATGAAATGTGATGGCAAGTGTATGAGGCAACCAGTCACATTATGTATGCAGTAAGGAAGGAAGGAAGTACAGAATAACTGACTTTAGGTACACTTTATCTTTCTTTTGCATTCCCATTCTCAAACACATAAACAGCATAAGTAAACCAATACAGTATGTCTCCTCAAGAAATTAACACCCTCAGCTGGGCTTTGGTGGTGCATGCCTTTAATCCCAGCACTCAGGAGGCAGAGGCAGGCAGATCTCTGAGTTCGAGGCCATCCTAGGCTACAGAATGAGTTCCAGGGAAGGCACAAAAAAGCTACACAGAGAAACCCTGTCTCGAAAAACCAAAAAAAAAAAAAGAAAGAAAGAAAGAAATTAACACTCTATTTATTTTCTTTTGAGAAAAGCAATTTAGCTTACCTGCAGGACAATGATTTCAAAAGAGCAATAATAAATATGTTCAAGGAACCTAAACTGACATAAAAAAAAAAAAGTCTGACTGCGGGATGACCATAAAAACATGAACAAATGGTTGAAAAAATCATAAAAATAACTATAAAGATATGAAAATGGAGTTTTAAAAGGAGATACAGTGCATCTACTCTATATATCAGAATGAAGAAGTCACAAAAAACTAAATAAACATACCATGAGACCCCAAGATACAACTCCTTAGAATACGACTAAAAGATTTAGTATCTTATTCCACAAATACTGTAATTGCCAATCCATGTTCACTACTATTCTGTTAAAATAGTTAGGAAATAGAAACAACTTACATATCCTTCAGTTGGCAAATGAATAATAAAAACATGATATATATATATATATATATATATATATATATATATATATTAAAGATTTTTATTTAGGTGTAATGAAAGATTAGAACATAAAATTTTCTCTCAGTGTCAAAGCAACAGCCTACAGAATGGGAAAAGGGCTTCACCAAGCCACATCTGACAGAGGACTGATATCCAGAATATATAAGGAACTCAAGAAATTAGACATCAAAACGACCAACAGTCCAATTAAGAAATGGGCTATAGAACTAAACAGAATTCTCAACAGAGGAAACTCAAATGGCTGAAAGACATTTAAGGAATTGCTCAACATTCCTAATCATCAGGGAAATGCAAATCAAAACAACTCTGAGATAGCACCTTACGCCTGTCAGAATGGCTACGATCAAAAATACTGAAGACGCCGGGCGGTGGTGGCGCACGCCTTTAATCCCAGCACTCGGGAGGCAGAGACAGGTGGATCTCTGTGAGTTTGAGGCCAGCCTGGGCTACCAAGTGAGTTCCAGGAAAGGCGCAAAGCTACACGGAGAAACCCTGTCTCGAAAAACAACAACAAAAAAATACTGAAGACACCTTATGCTGGAGAGGATGTGGAGCTAGAGGAACTCTCCTCCACTGCTGGTGGGAATGCAAGCTTGTACAACCACTTTGGATATCAATATGGTGCTTTCTTAGAAAATTAGGAATCAATCTCCCCCAAGATCCAGCTATACCACTCTTGGGCATACCCAAGGAATGCTCAATCATACCACAAGAGCACTTGCTCAGCTATGTTCATATCAGCATTGTTTGTAATAGCCAAAACCTGGAAACAACCTCGATGCCCTTCAACTGAAGAATGGATAAATAAATTGTTGTTGCTGGAGGGCTTCTCTCCAGGTTCCCCAAGCCCCGCAGTCCCACAATCCATGTATAAAATAATCACTCAGACGCTTATATTACTTATAAACTATATGGCGGTGGCAATCTTCTTGCTAACTGTTCTTTTATCTTAAATTAACCCATTTTTATAAATCTATACCTTGCCACGAGGCTGGTGGCTTATCAGAGTCTTTACATGCTGCTTGTCCTGGCGGTGGCTGCAGTGTCTCTCCTCTCAGCCTCCTGCTTCCCAGGATTCTCCTCTCTCCTTGTCCCACCTACTTCCTGCCTGGCAACCTACTTCCTGCCTGGTCACTGGCCATCAGTGTTTTATTTATATAGAGCAATATCCAGCTAGCTCAGTCGGTAGAGCATGAGACTCTTAAGCTCAGGGTCGTGGGTTCAAGCCCCACGTTGGGCGCCAAATTGTGGCACATATACACAATGGAATACTACTCAGCAGAGAAAAACAATGACATCATGAGGTTTCCAGGCAAATGGATGGATCTAGAAAAAATCATTCTGAGTGAGGTAACCAAGACTCAGAAAAACAAATATGGTATGTACTCACTCATAGGAGGATATTAGATGTGGAACAAGGATGACTGGACTTGTTTTCCAGGTAGCTTCACAAGGGAGGCTACCTGGAAAATAGGACCCCAAGAAAGACACAGAGATTGCCCAATGACAGAGAAATGGCTGAGATCTACATTTACAGCCTGGACATGAGTGGGGGTAATGAAGGGTGTGGGTCGAGGGAAAGAGAGCCTTTGGGAGCAGGAGATCACAGGTGGATCAAGAACAGAGAGGGAGAACAAGGAATAGGAGATCATGGTAAATGAAGACCACATGAGAAAAGGAAGAAACAAAGTGCTAGAGAGGCCCACAGAAATCCACAAAGACACCCCCACAATAGACTGCTGGCAATGGTCAAGAGACAGCCTGAACTGACCTACTCTGGTGATGGGATGGCCAAACACCCTTATAGTAGTGCTAGAAACCCCATCCAAAGACTGAGGGATCTGGGTGCAGAGATCCATGGCTAGGCCCTGGGTGGAGCTCCGGGAGTCTAATTAACAAGAAAGAGGAGGGTTTGTATGAGCGAGAATTGTTGAAACCAATGTTGGATAAAGCACAGGGACAAATAGCCAAAGGAATGGAAACACATGAACTATGAAACAATGGCTAAGGGGCCCCCAGCTGGATCAGGCCCTCTGAATAGGTGAGACAGATGACTGGCTTGATCTGTTTGGGAGGCATCCAGCAGTGGGACCGGGTCCTGTACTCATTGCATGAGTTGGCTGTTTGAAACCTGGGGCTTATGCAGAGATGCTTGGCTCAGTGTGGGAGGAGGGGACTGGACCTGCCTGGACTGAGTCTACCAGGTTGATCTCAGTCCTCGGGGGAGGCCTTGCCCTGGAGGCGGTGGGAATGGGGTGTGAGCTGGGGGGAAGGGGAGGGGGGCAGGACAGGGGAGAACAAGGGAATTCGTGGCTGATATGTAGAACTGAATGGTATTGTAAAATAAAATAAAAGGAAAAAAAATTGTAGGTAAATTATGAAACTAGAAAATATATTGACCAGACACAGAAAAAATAATCAAGATTTTTCAAATGTAATTCCTACCTTCAGATCTTCAAGTATGAGTCTATAGCCTGTGGTAATGAAAGAAACCAAGGAAATACAGAAGGCTGTGGACAGGAAGAGGAACACTGAAGAGGGGAATAGAAAGATACAAGTTACTTTAAGGGGAAAATGGGAAAAATAGGGTTATACTCCTTTGGGGACAGGTTGGGATGTCAATACAGAAAGCAGGGAAAGGAAGAGGGGAAAATTGCACTAAATATGTGTAAGAAAGGCTTAAGGAATAATTATTATTCATTTACCTAAAATTGCATATAACAAATATAACTCTGACTACATATATTATATATATTTTCCATGAAGTTATGACATTTGTGCTAACAATGGCTCATACAAATGCTGTATACTACCTAACAAATCCCCCAACAATAATCATGAAAAAGCCCTATGTATAGAATGAAACGAGTAAAAGGTAGAATATCAAGGAATGTATAAAAGTAGAGATCTGGTACAAATATGAGTTTGAAAAAAAATGAAAAACACAGGAAAGGAACATACAAGAAAAGTAGGACAACTGGAGAAAATCGAATAATTGAATTATAGGCATAGATGACCTGCTCAACAAGAGAGAAATAAGGTTTGATACTGGGAATCCAGCCTATGACCTGGGACTAGTTAAGTCATGGATCTTGGAGGAGAACTAAAACTATCCTTTTTATTAAACCAGCAAAATCCCTAAGGCATTCTAAGCATTTGTCCTTGTACTCACTAATAAGTGTAGTCTAGAGCCATCGTCAAGAGAACTTCTTTTTGCAACAGAGACTCTTAGAGATAACCACACCTAATCTAAATGCAGAGTCCTGTAATCCAGTCCCAGTGGATGTATATACAAAACAACACCCATAAATAAGGCTCAGGGAATATTATGGAAGAGAGGGTAGAAACATTTTAAAATCCAGCAGATAGTGGTGTTTGCATTCAGACTGTAATGCCTGATGTTACATCCATAAAGTCTTACCAACATGATTGCTTCAACATAAACTGAACAAGAGCAGTGATAAACATTCAAAAAGTGAACTGTGGAAAGCCCAGGAAGCCTGAATCAAACACAAAATAATTAATGACAACTAAGGAATCCTAAGAGTGGGGGACATAGTTTCCCCAGAAAAGAGTACACAATATAATATACATATAAGTAATATCATAGAGACAGAGCCAGTTTTTATATTTATAATTATATATGTATATGCAAGGGGAATATGTGCATGTCACAATCATCAATGAACAAAGATGTCATGATTTTGAAGAGAGTAGCAGGGGTATATGGGAGAGTTTTGAGGTTGGATAAGTGCTGTGGAATAATCCTTCTATACACTGTGAGGCCCTATGTCATTATGATTTGTTTAATTAATAAGCTGATTGGCCAATAACTGAAAAGGATAAAGTTAGGTGGGAAAGTCAAACTGAGAATGATGGGATGAGAAAAGGCAGAGTCAAGAGAGTTGCCAGCTAGATGGAGAACGAGTTAGACTTACAAAATGGAAAAGCAGTAAAGGGCACAAGCCTCAGGGCAGCACATAGATTAATAGAAATGGGTTAAGTTGTAAGAGCTTGTTAGTAATAAGCCTGAGTTATTAGCCAAGCAGTTTTAATTTATATTAAGCATCTGAATAATTATTTGGGAGCAGGTGGTTGTGACAGGAAAACTCTGCCAACAGAAAAAAAAAAAAGAAGAAATAATGCAATTATATTATAATCTTAAACATAAAACAACAGTTTTAAAAGGTTTTACCTATGGTGTTGGATATACAGAATCTGACCAATTAATCATAATAAAGGAAAGTCAATAGTTAAAGCAATTTTTGTAACTTTATGAGTAAAGTTAAAGCATATCAGAAATGTGCTTTAAAGCCAAATCACAAATACTAACGTTTCCTTTCAAAAATGATGGAGCTAGTTTTTTATGGGAGATATATGCATCAAATACAGGAAGATGCCATTCAATTAATAGAAAAACATCAAATTAAGAGATGACATAAACAGCAGTATTGTAACCTAACACTCAGGACTGACTACTTGGTGGTATCAGACAATCAAACTGGTACATTCTTCCCTGGTGAATAACAACATTTCTCTGACTCTGAGAATTTCCTAGTTGCCCATAATTCCTCCTCAGGGTTGAGGCCTTGACATCTTTCCCCATTCCATGATAATATGTCCATTAGAGACTTTCTTACTTAATTCTCGTTTATTCATATTGCTGGAGACACAGCCTTACAAGAAGCTTCCTGTAAATCTGCCTCTTGACCATCCCTGTCCTCCTCATCCACAATTACCCCTGGACTTTGACCAAGGAAGCCTGTTGGGACTGGTTGGCACACCTTTTCTTGCTCTCTGCCTTTATGCTGGTTGTGGTTTTCTGTAATAATTTCCATATGTTGCAAAGAGAATTTTCTTTGGTGAGGAATGAGAACTACATTTATCTTATGCGTAAAAACAAGAGAAGCAAAAGCATCCGTGCATCTGAGAGAGTGCAAGCAAAGTTGCATGGCTAGGCTTGGAAGGAAGAAAGAAAAAGATTAGATGATGTAATTATAACTTAAAAAAACAAAATAATATAAAAACCATAATACTCATAAGAGCAACCTTAGAATTACAAAAATTTTGTGCAGACATATGCAAATATATATTACTTGATAAATTAATGTATAACATCTTGAATAAAATATGATGAAATAAGTACAAATAAAGTAACTTAGAAAAACTCTAGAATTGAAAGTAAATTGGATTATAAAAATCTTATAGTGATGGATATTTCCTAAATGCAGGTTAATTCAAATTGAGATGCTGAAGTTATTTTCTAAGTTTATTTTTTAAATATTATATTAAAAATTAATAATTTTATGAATTTATAAAGCATAGTGTGGTTCTTTTATACACTATCACACTTTGGATTGAATAAAAAGATAGTTAATGTATCAACTTGTGACAACAGTCAACATATATGTTTAATAATCCTTAAATAAATTAAACATAGCATAGGTACTTTTTTGTGCATGCTAAGTTTTCTACTGCAAGCATTACTGTTATTCATTGAAGGCTTTAGCTGGAATAATTGATAGTATATATGAAATTTGTATAACTTAAATTATTTAGTTTCAAAAGCTCAATTAATACGTACTTTCTGATATAAACATATGCCATACACATACACACATTGCTGTGGATATCGTTCTATATAAATAAAACACTGATGGCCAGTGACCAGACAGGAAGTATAGGCGGGACAAGGAGAAAGGAGAATTGGGGAAACAGGAAGAAGGAGGGGGAGACACGGTCAGCCACCGGCAGGATAAGAAACATGTAAAGACACTGGTAAGCCATCAGCCACATGGCAAGGTATAGATTTATAGAAATGGGTTAATTTAAGATATAAGAACAGTTAGCAAGAAGCCTGCCATGGCCATACAGTTTATAAGTAATATAAGCGTCTGAGTGATTATTTTATACATGGATTGTGGGCTGTGGGGCTTGGTGAAACCTGGAGAGAAGCCCTCCAGAAACACACATTTTCACACAGAATATAGCAAACATATATTTTATTTATGATTAAGAATTTACATACATTGCCTGCTTTTGCAATTCAACACATTTAAGAGAAGCTACTGTGTTGTATAACATTTCTGCAATTATTTTAATTAAAGATTTGTGCACTAGGCTAAAAAAGTATTTACATGTATTAATAAATTTAACATAAATATCTAAGACTATTATGTGTTATTTTTATTATTATGAGTAATTATTATATAAGCATGTTATATCTATTATTATTTATTCCTTGAATTTCTGTCAACAGTTCATGGTTAACTTCCCATTGAATAAATTTCAATGCTTTCCAAAACTTAACAAATAATGTTATTTTGCAGAAAAACAATGTGACTTTTTATTACAATTTTGTAATGTGTCATGATAGTTACATGAATTTACAAAGCATGAAAAACTATGACATGAATATTGCAATGTACTGAAAAACTTTTTCAGAGTAATTTAGAATGCTGTGGTAATGGCAAGTAGGAACAGATGGCTGGTGCTAGATCATCAATCTCAGTTACTTAGGCTGAAATAAACTTCTCAACTAAAGAAGAGTAATTCATCTGGATAGAAAAATATTCATTAAATCACTGTAGCCCCTCTGACTGATTTTACATTCAGAATTAAATTGCTAAGCTACAGGTGTTCCCATTGCATGAACCTGCTCCAACACAGGAGGGTGCCTGCAAGAGCAAGTGCTCTTGTTTGTTCAGGCAGATATAAAGCTTGGCTGAATAGTTCATCCTACTCTTCCTTATTCTTTTATTAAAATATGCGTATGACTCAAGAACTGAAAATGATAAATGTGTGCTACCAGACTTATGAAAGACTGTGAAATAAGGACGCGTTTAAAAATATTTCAATTAACACAAAGCAAAAATTGCCATCTAAAATATTATTTTCAATTTTGCACCCCTTTTCATTGAAATATACATTCACATGTAACATCTATACCTGAGTTATTAGTGAGTTCATAATGGAGGGAGATATAAGTGATTCCATGCTCAACTGAAAAATACTATAGTACAGTCTGGCTAGTAACTGTCATATTCCTATTTTATAAGGGCTTAAGAATGATTATTATGTTCATTAACCGCATTTCACTTGCATGACATCACAGGCACACTGGGAGTAGAATATTTGTATCCCTTGCACACATTCTTTGACACGCATGTGTACTTTGCTAGGGATCATTGCTTGTAATGGAGTTACTGTTCCTTCAATGTATAACTTTTTTACATGTGCCTTCTGTGAGTCTGTGCTTTCATGGAAGTTTACATTTCTTTATATTTAAAATGCTCAAATATTCAGCTTCTTTGTTGAAAATCAGGTGTGCATAGATGGATTTATATCTGGGTCTTCAATTCAATTTCCATAATCCTCCTGTCTGTTCCTATGAAAATACCATGGGTTTTTTTTTTTTATTACTATAACTCTATAGTAAAGCTTGAAATCAGTGATGGTGATACTTACAGAAGTTCTTTTATTGTATAGGACTGTTTTTACTCCCCTGGGTTTTTGATTTTACATATGAGGTTGAGTAGTGTTCTTTCAAAGTCTGTTATGAATTGCGTTAGAATTCTAATGGGGGATTACATTGAATCTGTTGATTACTTTTGGTAAGATTGCTAATTTTACTATGTTAATTCTACCCACCCATGATCATGAAAGATCATTTCATCTTCTGATATCTTCTTCAATTTCTTTCTTTGAAGATGTGAAGTACTTGTCATATAGGTCTTTTACTGGCTTGATTAGAGTTACCCAAGGTATTTTATATTATGTGTGGCTATTTTGAGGGGTGTTGTTTCTCTCACTTCTTTTCCAGCCTATTTATCATTTGTATATAGGAGGACTACTGGTATTATTTGCAAGTAGCAATATTTTGACTTATTCTTTTCAAATTTGTATGCCCTTGAGCTCTGTTTGTTGTCTTACTGCTCTAGATAGAACTTCAAGTACTATTTTAAATAGAGAGGGAAAGAGTGGATAGTCTTGTCTTGTCCCTGATATTAGTGGAATTGCTTTGAGTTTGTCACCATTAATTTGATATTGGCTGTCAGCTTGCTATATATTGCTTTTATTTTATTTAGGTATGTTCTTTCTATTCCTAATCTCTCCAAGAGAAGATGAAGGGGTGTTGAATTTTGTCAAGGACTTTTTCAGCATATGATGAGATGATCATGTAATTTTTATCTTTCAGTCTGTTTATATGTTTGATTATATTGACATATTTTAGTATTTTGAAACATCCTTGCATATCTGGGATGAAGCCTACTTTATCATGGTATATGATGATACTTTTGATGTGTTTGTGGATAATTTGATAAAATTATACAATGGAAAAAAGAAAGCATCTTCAAGAAATGGTACTAGCATAAATGGATATAGGCATGAAGAAGAATACAAATAAATCTATATCTATCACCTTGCACAAAACTCAAGTCCATGTGGATTAAAGACCTCAACATAAATCCAGTTATACTGAACCTGATCGAAGAGAAAGTGGGAAATAGCTTTGGAAGCATTGGCACTGGAGAAAACTTCCTGAGCAGAACACCAATAGCACAGACACTAAGATCAACAATTAACAAATAGGACCTCATGAAACTGAAAAGCTTCTGTAAAGCAAAGGACACTGTCGTTAGGACAAAATAGCAACCTACAGAATGGGAATAGATCTTCACCAACCCCACATCCAACAAAGGACTGAGCTCCAAAATATCTAAATAACTCAAGAAACTAGACAACAAAAAACAAAATAATCCAATTTAAAAATGGGTTACAGATCCAAACAAAGAATTCTTAACAGAAGAATTTCAAATGACCAAGAAGCACTTGAAGACATGTTCAACTTCCTTAGTCATTAGGGAAAAGTAAATCAAAATATCTCTGTGATTCCATCTTATACCTATCAGAATGGCTAAGAGCAAAAACACAAAAGGAAACTTATCCTAGAGAGGATGTGGAGGAAGGGGAACACTCATCTGTTGCTGGTAGGTATAGCCTGAAGTTTTCCTTTATCCTGTCCAGCCCACAGCAGCTTATCAAATAACCACAGAGAGGTTTATATTAATTACATATTGTTTGGTCTATAGTTTAGGATTCTTGCTAACTACCTCTTTCATCTTAAATTAACCCGTTTTTATTAATCTATGTTTTGCCATGTGGCTGTGGCATCACTGGTCTGCTGCATTTCTGCTCTTACTCTTCCTTCTTCTCCCTGTATCTCTCTTGGATTTTCCACCTGGCAATGATCCTGCCTTACCATAGGCCAAACAACTTCTTTATTAACAAATAGTAGCAACACATTATCACAGCATACAGAAAGACCATCCCACAGAGGTAGGAGTGCAAACTTCTACAACCACTTTGGAAATCAATATGGTGGTTTCTCAGAAAATTGAAAATTGATCCACTTCAAGACCCAGCTATACCACTCTTGGGTATATACCCAATTGATGCTCAATTATACCCAAGGACACTTGCATGACTATGTTTCTAGCAGCTTCATTTGTAATGAACAGCACCTGAAAACAACCTAGATATCCCTCAACTGAAGAATGGATAAAGAAAATATGGTACATTTACACAATGAAGTATTGCTCAGCTGTAAAAACAATGGCATTATGAAATTTGAAAGCAAGTATACAGAACTAGGAAAAATCATCCTGAGTGAGGTAACCCAGACCGAGAAAGACAAACATGGTATGGACTCACTTATGCACGGGCATTAGCTGTAAAGTAAAGGATAACCATGCTACAATCACAGACCCAGGGAGGATAGGTAACAAGGAGGCCCCAAGGGGGAGGGGCAGGCACATGGATTTCTCCAGGAAAGGTAATTAGAAGAGATCTCATGGGAGGACTAGAGGAAGTGAGGAAGCTTGGATGGCAACATGGGGAATCAGGTTGGGGATGGAGAGAGAGAGAGAGAGAGAGAGAGAGAGAGAGAGAGAGAGAGAGAGAGAGAGAGAGAGAGAGAACTGAAAGAGATGACTGGCAAGGGGTGTCATTTTGGGATCAGATATTGAGCTGGAGCAAGAAGAACTCCCAGGAATATACAAGGATGACCCTAGCTAAAACAGCAATGGAACTGGGCATCTCCTGTAACCAGGCAAGCCTTCCGGTGGAGGCATTGGGACACCACCTAGCCACGCCAGACTTGACTTAAAGTCTGCCCTTCCTATGCAATGTGCTGTGACTGGTGACTCCCCCAACTGTCATCAGAGAGCTCTCATCCAATAACTGATGGAAACAGTTACAGAGACTCACAGCCAAACTTTAGGTCAAGCTTGGAGAATCCTGCTGAAGAGAGGGAGGAAGGGTTGTGAGAGCCAGAGGGGTCAAGGACATCACAAGAAAACCCACAGAATCAATTAACCTGGGTACAAAGGGGCTCACAGAGACTGAACCAACAACCAAGGAGCCTGCATGGGACTGGTCTAAGTGCTCTGCATATATGTGCCAGTAGTGTAGCCTGGTCTACTTACAGGACTCCTACCAGTGGGAGCAGGAGCTGTTCTTAATGCTTTAGCTGGCTTTTAGAACCCTATTCCTCATACTGGATTCCCTTGCCCAGCCTTAATACCAGGGGAGGTGCTTAGTCTTACTGCAACTTTATATGCCATGCTTGGTTGATACCCATAGGAAGCTGGTCCCATCTGAACAGTAACAGAGGAGTGCATTGGGGGTGGTGTAGGGGAAGGTGGGGGGAGGGAGTAGACGGAGAGGGGTAGAGGAAACTGCAATTGGGATGCAAAATAAAGTAAATTTAATATTTAAAAAAATTCCTGAAATCCTCCAAGATAAACAAAATAATATTTAAAATAAAAAGCTGTTACTCTATACAAGAAATACACAGAAGTTTGTGGAGCTATATGAGCTGTGATTGGTCACTGACTGCAGTGAGGGAAGTCATGAGCTTCCATCTTCACACTTTGTTATTTATAAGTAACCCAACGGAGTGGATAGAAGAGGAAATTTGTTATCAAAGGACTCAGCTCAATTGCCTACTCAGCCGGTGTTCACTTCTACACCGAGTGTTCTTATTTAAAATGGAAATAATGCTGGCCATATTACTAACTATAAATATGAGCCATGTGTTAGGTTTTAATAATTATTACCTAGTTATGGAAAAGACATTTGAAATCTATTTTCATGTTTGTTCTTTGTTCTTACTTAACAGGTAAAGGGAAGCCAGGCATAAGGTTGCTCAACACCTTGGCAACTGTGAACGACCATGTGACAAAGTTCAGGGCAACTATAATAGTGACAGGTCGTGGTCTCACACTACAAGTTCACATGTGCCCTCTCTCTATCTCACTCCTCACTCCCTAGTCCCTGTCCTCCTTAGGGCTTAAACATGACCATGGGCAGGATCTAGAAGAGAAAACCTAGAGATGAAAAAAGCTACATGTTTAAAATGGGGAGAAACTAAGTTTCTAAGTAGTTGATACTGTATAGTTTCCTCCAGTGAATCCTGTTTATTATTTCCAGATTTTCAATCAGAGAAAATTAGCCTTCAATATTTTTAAGATACAATTGTGGGGTTTGTGTTGTTGTTGTTTTACAATTCTTTGCTAAGTAGTCAGACAAGTATACCACTATATAACTACAAAAGTATACAAGCATTTTTATAGATGTTATTTCAGTAACACAGAGGCACAGGGATATTTCAAGTCCTCATAAACTATGCAGGTCTTAATGAGCCATTCAAATTTTCCCCTCAAAGTTCAAAAGCTTCCAGAAATCATAGGACAGTTTTCACTTTAATTCTTTTTTTAATTTTTAGTTATTAACATTTTTTATTTATCTTCAATCCCAGCCGCAGCTTCCCCTTCCTCTTCATTTTCCATTCCTTCATCCTCAGCTCCCCCCACACTCTTCCTCTGTTTCTGTTCAGAGAAGGGCAGGCCTTCCAGGGGTGTCAACAGAGCAGGACATATCAAGTTGCAGTAAGAGCAGGCACTTCCCCTTGTATTAAGCCTGGGCAAGGTAATCCAGCGAAAACATTAGGGGCAGCTTCTTTTCCCACTGCTGAGTAGTCCCACAGGTAGACCAGGCTACACAACTGGCACATATATTCAGAGCACTTAGACCAGTCCCATGCAGTAACCAGCTCCCTGGTTGTTGGTTCAGTCTCTATGAGCCCCCATGTACCCAGGTAAATTGATTCTGTGGGTTTTCTTGTGGTGTCCTTGACCCCTCTGGCTCCTACAACACTTTCTGCTTCTTTTCAGCAGGATTCTCCAAGTTCAGCCTAATGGTTGGCTATGGGCCTCTGCATATCTGTTTCCATCAGTTACTGGATAAAGGTTCTCTGATGACAATCGGGACAGTCACCAATCTGATCATAGAAGATGGCCAGTAAGAAGTAAAGTGAATTATTATTTTGAATCATCTCTATATCATAAGTACTTTTATATTTGATGGTATTAGGGTTCAGATATGAAATGACTCTCACAGTCTCCTGTGATTGAATACCTGGTCCCCAGCTTGTAATGCTCATTTGGGAGGCTATCAAACAGTTAGGAGGTGGGTCATGACTTCCAGAGGTGTTTCCTAGGAATAAGCCTGTGTGGGTTGTAGTAGAGACCTGACTGTAGTTCCTTAATCCTACTGTCCTGACCTGGACTTTATCATACCAGCCATAACTGACTACAGTAAGTCCCTGAAATCATGAACTAAAATAAATCTTCTATCGCTTGAAGAAGATGCTCAAACATCACTTTACAATAATATTAATTTTCTTTTCAAAGTAAATACATGAGTATTTATAAATATTTTCTCCATAAGTTTCATTAATTCCTGGCAATAACCACTGGAATGAAACCAGCATGGTGGAAGCATATTGTCAAAGTATACAGAAATTTCAGAATCATGTCTTTTGCAGCTTAAAATTTACTTCTGGACCTTCATAATTATTTTCAACTGAATAAAAAAATTACAAGCAGTTTTGTTTGATGAATTCAGAATTTAAATAAAATATTTCATATATGGCTAAGCAGAATTATTTAAGGACTAGTACATTGAAAAAAATGAAAAATTTTACTTATATGTAAAAGATTAATAAATTTAACATTAATAGCAATTGCTAAAAAAATTTTACCTAGGTGTATTGTCTGGCCAGATAATTGTAGTATTTGTATTTTAAATGTAATTTATAAACAAAATAAGTGATCAGGAATGCAAATATACTTGGTAATAGTTTAATTTTTCTTTTGGGGGGGGTTGGAGACAGGATTTCTCCATGTAGTTTTGGTGCCTGTCCTGGATCTCATTCTGTAGACCAGGCAGGCCTTGAACTCACAGAGATCTGCCATGGCTCTGCCTCCTGAGTGCTGGGATTAAAGGTAAGCGTCACTGCTGCCTGGCTTAATAAATCTATTTTTAATGTATTATCTAGTGTTAACTACAACAGAAAACAATTAAGTAATTTTAATTAGACCCTTCTTTTTGAAATATCTCTCAACAGCTTCATATTTGAGTCTATTTTTTATAACAGACACTTTAACTTTCAACTTTATTAGAATTTTTAGCTTTATATTTTCAAAATGATTTTGTCCATAATATTAAAATATATTTGTCAAGAGCAGAAGACAAAGCTCAGGGCAGAACAATGGTCTACCATCTGCAAGGCCCTAGACTCACGCCAAGAATACATGTATCTCTTGCTGAAATGTGTTTTCTCTAAGCAGATTTGAATTTTAATTTTAAAAAATCTGGAATGACCAATTTTAGCTTTTACTGGGAGTTTTAAGCTCATTTACATTGAGTATAATTCTCTGAAATATTCCTGGCTCCCACAATGTTTTATTTGTCTATACTTTACTAAAAAAGGCCAAAGTTTATTTTAGAGTCTACACTATTCAGAAGTTTAAAAATGACAACATATATTCATGACCACCACATTTAATAGTTTGATTGAAAATTAAGGGGATAAATAAAAAATAAATTAAATAGTCAATGATGGGAAAAATGAAGAAATGGAGAAAAGCAACCACTGACTTCTCTCCTCTAAATTACAAAAGGCAGCCTGACTTTTATGTTTTCTTTTTCTCCTAGTATCTTATTTTATAATTTGACTTATTTATAATTTGTAAGCCCCACCCATAAATATATAATTTATGAAATTAGTCATAATTTCAGATATAATTATGTAGTTATCATTTTAGCATATTTTAGACTGTTATCTCAATTCTGTTCTTTCATCTGGAATTATTGAATTTATCCTGATGAATATTCTATGCACTCTATGCCCATTCTTGTAACATCATTATGTCTGAAAGCAAATGTCTCAGTTTCTGATTTTTGTCATTCAGAGTCTTCATTCATTCATTCTTTTAACAGTTATTTTGACTCTTACAGAATTCTGGGCTGATCGATGTCCTTCTCCCACCTCTCCAGTGTTCCACTCTTGACGTTTTAAATTCTATTCTTTTAATACTCTCTCTCATTCTCTCCCCTAGGCCCTGTGTGTGTGTGTGTGTGTGTGTGTGTGTGTGTGTGTGTGTGTGTGTGTGATGGGATGATACTTAGTAACACAATTACTTGCAGTATATTTTTCTAGTGATTCTGACTAATTTAAGATTGTGATTTATTTTCAGTATTCTAGCTTTGATGCAACTGTTATTTGCATTGTAAACATTATAATTCATCTATGTTTTTATCATGTAGATATGAGAGTCCTACATATTGAGGTACTCTTAGTGACTGCATCATTAGCTGTTTATTGTGTTTTTTTCCAAATTCACTGTTTTTAATCATCTCTTTCTGAGGTGCCAAACACTCATTTTTTTAGACCATTTACTTGTGTCTCACATAGTGTCCAAGTCTCTTATTTTTAGTTTGTGATTTTCTCTTCAGTCTTTACAATTGATCTGTATTTGAAGCAACTAAACTATTGTTACCAGTACAAAAGCATTTAGTGATTTTGAATTTAGACAAACTCTACGGTACTCCTTAAAACGATGTACTTCTCTATTGAAGTGCTTTTTTATAGTTCATTGATTCTGCCTAGCTGTCTTCCATTTCTTTGTGTATAATGTTGATATTGAAGTATGTACTTGCTAATCCTTAGTGTGTGTTGATCTGCTAATATATCAGTCATTTTTTTGCTAGCTGCTTTATACATTATTCTGTTTACATTTCCCTCACTCTGCCTATCTTATAATTGCTTTCCTTTCCCATATGATTTAGTAAGTAATAGAAGCCCAAGCGCTACAGAATTACTATTTTCACCAATAGAATACCTACTCTCTTTTTTCATGTGCAGGATGATCTGTTTTTGCTTGGTAGGAGCTGATGGCATGCTGCACGTCATCATTTTTATCAATGCTCTAGTTCTACATCCTGAGTAAGCCTGACACATTTCCTTTTAGACTTCTGTCTTCTCATGTTTAATTTTTGTGACATTGGATCTTCAGTCTTCTTATTACTTGATAATTTTATGCATGCATGAAGTGCATTTTATCAAATCTACCAGACTCCCTCCATCTAATTTCTCCAGTGCTTATAATCTACTATCCAGAATGCTCTACAAAAAAAAAAAATACACAACAGAAACCATTGGTTTTCAATAACTAGGTCAGCCCCCAATATAGCCTTCCACATATTTTCTTAGACATCATTCTCCTAGTAAATTCAAATTTTTGGTAATAAGAGTAATTTCCATCTTTTGTAGAATCTTGGAGCATCCTGTATCTGGCTCCCTTCTATTCTCCTCTCCTCACTTGTTATTCACTGAAGGATTATTATCACAAGCTTGCTTTTTCCTCACTACTGTGGACTCGTACTTTCTGAAACTGTGGGACACAATTAATTTGTTCTCTCTTACTCTGTTTCTCTTCTGTGCTTGGTTCACAGGAAAATAATTAATGACAGGAAATTAATTATGACATGTTTTTGGCAAAAGAATAGTAAAAACATGAACTGTTGTTCAGAAATGACCAGTAGAGCCTTAAATGCTTAGCACAGGTACAGAATCAGTTCCCAGGGGTTTTCAACACATCAGAAGAGGGTCACAGAAAACAGGCATGCATATAGAAGAAAATCAGTACATGAAATGACAGCTTCAGTTTTCTTTGAAAAGACGCTTTTGTACAGTGACTGTATGCCTGAACAAAAAGGACAATAATGAGAAAAATTGAAATTAAATCTATTTGCCTTGTTTGAGTTATTTTTGTACAATTTTAATAGGATGATTCCTAGATGCCTTGCAAAATATAAAATTGGACTCCTTAACTGGGAAACTAGTTAGTTTCTATAGTGATAGCCACTGAACTTGTCTACTCTGCACAATTAAAAGGAGTTTTAAGGAATCCATAAAAATACATTTAATGGCAATCAGATTTTAGAGAACTAACAGTGATTTCATTCACTACTTCAGGGTCACTCTGTAATTGTGTTTCTGCTTAAATGTACCTTTTTTTTATAAGTTTGCTATTGTGTTACTGACTTCTAAAGTGTTTACAAATAATCTCATTCATTTTCAGAAATGGCTAGGATGCAAATTTTTGTCTAGTCTGTATAGCATTATATGAGACATTGGGAAGCTATAAAAACAGCAGAATTGCTTAATCTACCTTATACAAGATTACTAGTCATGGGCACCAGAACCCATTGAATGATTGAGTAGAATTTTTATAAGAAAAATTAAGTTACAAATCCCACATGATCAACAATGTCTGGGGATACAGCTGTACTTAAGGCAAGATTTCCCCCTATGTCATAAATATCTCATATAATTCATATACTTCAGCATTTTCTAAGCACCTTGACTCTAACATGCATACTTTTCTCTAGTCAGATTTTGAATGGATAAATATGGTCACTAAGCGATGTTTTCTTTTGTTCGTTTGACCCTTAAATGCATCACCTCCTGCACTGTTCCTATCAGACCTATTTGGTGCCTAATGTATCTTAACTGGGGTTGAAATGCTGTGTAGCAATTAAAATATTCCTGTAAACCTGGGCACACAATTGGCTCTCTTTCTTACTTATTTACATATTTTTTAATCAAAACTAAGAGTGATAGCATAGATGTACATTAGGATTATCTGACTTACTGTTTTCTCCAAAAGACAAAGCTGCTTAGTAATGCACACTGATTACAGTTAATAAATATACATTGGGAAGTTTGCTAGGCTCACTTCCAGATTGTCCTTGTTTATCAGTGGGATCATCAGTAGCATCCTTTCTCACTCCCAGAAGCCTTCAAGTGAGACAAGGAACAATGTAGCTTCAAACCTTGAAGGACCCTCCTGATGCTCCTGACAACAGTGGCACCTTCTGTGTCTGATTCTGATAATAACTATTATGCTTTGTTTCTACTTCCCCAGGTACAAGAACTTGAAGTCTAAAGCAAAGTTTTCCTATTTGGCATATTTTCTCTCTTCAAGTATCTCCAAGATGTCTTGAACATTTGAAAACCAAATATACTGAACTGTGATGTTCTTAGTATCATGACTGGCAATATTTGACATAACTAAATTTATTTAAAGTATTTTTGTAAATACTTACAAATGTGAAATTTGTATATTTATGTCAAGAGTATTTGTTATCATTTAATTTAAACTATAATTTCTATGAGTAATATATGGAGAAATATTGATTAGAATATTAATAAGTAATAAGAGAAACTACTTAAAGGTATCCAGTCCCATTCCATATTCTATATCCTTTAAGAGAGGAAGCAGATGTTTTTAAATGGAAGTATCTACTTTATTTACATTAGAGCAAAGTAAGGTATGTTGTTGAGAAACTTGCTCAACAAGTGGCAATTTTAAATAAATATAAAAAGAATATTGCATATAAATGATAAGGTTATCCTTCACTACTTGCTCTCTTGAGGAAATATCTGATATTGAGACTTCAAAGTTTTTATCTAATTTAATAATCAATTGTTAAGAACAGAAGGAACATTTTCGTGTTTTATTAGCATTGTGGTCTCTATGTTTTGTATATCCTCACACTCATACACAAACTTCCTGAAATATGCATAAGTATCTATTTACAAATCTATTGTTTGTAGCATGAATCTTAGAGAGTCTTATTAATAAAATCAAACCCGAGGCCAGTTATTGGGGTCAATGCTGGTAGATCAGAGAGAGAGAACAAGCCACAGCTATCTCACCTTGTCAATTCCTCAGCTGGTCCCTTTTCCTCAGACTGGAAGCTTCTGTGTCCTCATCCCAATGGCTCTCAGCTGAACTGCTGCTTAAAAGCCTGAATGCTGAACCAGCTAAATGCTGAACCAGCCAAATGCTTCTAGTTTATGGTCCTCATGCCTTATATATCTTTTTGCTTTCTACCACCACTCCCTGGGATTAAAGGCTGGCTTTCTGGGATTAAAGACGTGTGTCACCATGCTTGGCTATTTCCAATGTGGTCTTGAACTCACAGAGATCCAGAGGGATTTCTATCTCTGGAATGCTAGGATTAAAGGTGTGAGTGCCACCATTTTCTAGCCTTTGCATCTAGTGGCTGTCTGTTCTCTGACCCCAGATAAATTTATTAGAGTACACAATATTTTGGGGAAAACAATACCACTACAATTGTTCTTTGTAACAATAGGCAACAATAGTTAGACACTGAATGAAGAAGAGAATACAAGGATTTCTTCATATATTAAAATATTACTATAAGTTCATATTATGTCCCTGTATCAGTATAATGTCAATCTTTGGTGATGGATTTTATATGGTAATTTGAAAATCTCTGCCATTTACATTTGTTAGGAATTCTCTAACGCTTAAAGTAGACACCAGTTGGTGGTCCACATTGGAGTTATTTTGAGGACCAAAGTCCAGGCTACATTATATCTATCTCTTCTAAGCATATCTCAATGGCAAAAGTTTGGTTATACATACACACACACACACACACACACACACACACACACACACACACACACACACACAAATGAACCTTGGAAATGTTCATCAGCTGTGGTACTTTACATTGTGAGAGTGAACTGTAAAGTTTGTTTTGCTTTTTGAAAGATAGTATTTTTTCATATGTCTGACTTAAATCAGGTGTTAAGGCTTGGGAAATCTAAGATCAATACATTTATTAGTACAGTTTTGTCATAAACATCACAATATTTTCATGGTCATTTTAAATGATGGTTATAGTGCCATGTTTCTATAGCCATAACCAATGTTCTTAGAATGATCTTTTAATTCACTGTGTCCTTACTTTTGTTGAATTCTTTTACTCCAGGGACAGAAGCCTTGAGGGAACCAGGTTTGGGAGAAGAAGCCTTCACATCATTTGATTTATTGCCCAGGTTATTTGTGACAATTTTACCTTCTTTCAACTCGTAACTTAAGTGTTAGGATGTATTCACAATCGATTGTCTTTTGTAAGTCAGCTGAATTTAAAATGAATTTTGTCTTGCAAAATTTTCAGCTTGATTTCAACAATTTTGAACCGAATTCATTATCAAATATAGTGCTTTGTAGTTGAAATTACTAGCATATATTAACTGTATAGGACTATTTTAGTGTTTTACCACATATTATAATATTTCACTGTGAGATTTTCATCTACTTACAGAGTACTGTGAACATAGTAACACCTTTCCCCTTTCCATGCTCACTTTCCCTCCCACCAATCAACTTCCTCTTCAGAAACAACCCTCTTCTACTTCCTTGTCTTTTGTTGGGTGTTATTAGAGGCAATACATTTGTCTGTTTTACTTCTAACTCTAACATAATTTCACTTAATACAAAGATGGGTGGTGACTCCTTTGGGGGTGCTAATGATCATTTCACAGAGGTTGCTTAAGAAAACAGACATTTACACTATTATTCATAACAGTTACAAAATAATAGTTATGAAATAGCATAGAAAAATAATTTTACTCTTGAGGGTCACCACAAGTGTATTAAAGGAGTACAGCATTAGAAAGGTTGAGAACCGGGCTGGAGAGATGGCTCAGCCATTAAAGGCAAGGCTCACAACCAAAAATATAAGAAAGGTTGAGAACCAGCTGGGCAGTGGTGGCACACACCTTTAATACCAGCACTTGGGAGGCAGAGCCAGACAGATCTCTGTGAGTTCAAGGCCAGCCTGGTATACAGAGCAAGATTGTGGACAGGCACCAAAACTACACAAAGAAACCTTGTCTCAGAAAAGAAGAAGAAGAAGAAGAAGAAGAAGAAGAAGAAGAAGAAGAAGAAGAAGAAGAAGAAAGGCTGAGAACCAGTGACTTAATATGATGACTTATAGTTTCTTCTGTTTAGATTATAGTGCTGATCCAAATAATCAAAAAGTTACATCAGCAGCTATTTGAACATTTTGCAATATATTTCTTTTCCATGATTTTGACTTATGTCAAAAAATTACATCACTCAAAGAAAATTGGGACTGAGAGGAGAAAATGCAAAATAAAAAAGGAGCAAAACAACCATAAATTCTTTGCTTTCAGAATTTTTACATAAATATATTAACATATATGGTACATGGTATACCATATACAAGCTAAATGAACATCTGAAGCTTAGTTACATGCAAAGATAGAGGCATGCATTTCAATAAAATGGCAAAAGTATCTTGAAAAAATATCCAAAGTATAAAATAAAATATTTTATTAAAGCAGAAATATCTTAAAGGAGTACCATCAGGTAATGCAAAAATGAGATATTATGAAAATTTAAAGTGAGCAATATGTTAAAATGCAGTCCAGATATGTATTTACTTAGGGATAATGAAACAATTGTTAAAAGATAATAAATAAAATTGATACAAGGCTCAGCTACATACTAATTTTACTATAGTGAGAAACTGGAATTAAAAAGGAGATGTTTTTTAAAAGATATTATTATTCTTTTTACTGACAAATGCAGCATAGAATACAAAACTCACAGTGAAACAGAAAGGAAAAACATAAATAAAAGGGCAAAGTTACACCAGAAACAAGTGATCATATGATGCGTATTAAATAAGAAAAAACACACTAGGAGGAGGATCAGCAGTGGCCTTAAAACTAGAGGAAACACACTCATGGGAATGTTCACACTTACTTCAGAAAGTTATTGATAATTTACAAGTTTAAAAATAAAGAAAGGGGCTTCAAAGAAGTGAGAAAACTTAATATATTTTAGTGAAGAAAAGCTTGATATCATTTAACACTAATTACCTTACTTGAGTAATGAGAAATATGCTATAGTATAGATGTTTAATAAGATATAAACAAGAAAGTAGATAGATAAAGTAAAGTAAACCACAATGGAAACCATCATTAATTATATCCATTGGGACTATACAATCTTCAGAGTGAACATTGTGCTTTCAAAGTGAAAATAACCAGTTTCAGGCAATGTACCTAAGAACTGGATACCGTTAAGAATATCAAAATGTACACAGAGAAATGATATAATTTAAACCATTACGTTTTAGGTAATAAATTCAGGTAACAAGCTGGGCAGTGGTATTGCACGCCTTTAATCCCAGCACTCGGGAGGCAGAGGCAGGCGGATCTCTGTGAGTTCAAAACCAGCCTGGGCTATCAAGTGAGTTCCAGGAAAGGTGCAAAGCTACACAGAGAAACCCTGTCTCAAAAAAAAAAATCAGGTAAGAAATAAATGTTATCAATTAAAACATTAACTTGATAAAATTTATAATTTGAAATTGCAAAGGTTTCTAGAGTTGAGGGATAAAATTTTAGCAATACAAAAATATGTATCTATACTGAACACTAAGCAATTGTGTCTCTTGAAGTGTTTAAAAAATGGGACCCATGTACCAACAGAAGGAATAAAAACTTGAGTTCCTGCTTTGGGATGGTCTTTCTGTATGCTGTGAATATGTGTTGCTCTCATTGGTTAATAAATAAAGTTGCTTAGCCAATGGTGAGGCAGAATAAGACTAAGTGGTACATTCAAACTGAAGATGGAGATGAGGAAGGGTAGAGTCAGGGCAGATGCCAGCCGCTGCCCAAGGAGTAACATACCAGCAGATCGGTAATGCCACAGCCACATGACAATACATAGATTAATATAATTTGCTGTGGATGATTGATTGATAAATAAAACACTGATTTACCAGTAGCCAGGCAGGACTAGGAGAGAGGAGAAGGCTGGGAACAGGAAGGCTGGGGCAGAGGAGATGCTGCCAGCTTCCTCCATGAGAAGATGTTAAGATACCGGTAAGCCACGAGTCACGTAGCAACTTACAGATGAATAGAAATGGGTTAATTTAAGATATAAGAACAGTTAGCAAGAAGCCTGCCACAGCCATACAGTTTGTAAGCAATATAAGTCTCTGTGTGTTTACTTGTTGGGTCTGAGCAGCTGTGGGACTGGAAGGTGAGAGAGATTTATCCTGACTGGTGGCCAGGCAGGAAAACTCTAGTTACAAATGGCGCCCAATGACTTGAGTTTCCACCTTAAACCTGAGAATATTTAATAAACAATTCTAAACAGAGCCAAAACCAGGTTCCTGTTTCATGTCTCATATGGGCGGCTAGATGCCACAACATGTACGTTTGAGCTACTCTGGCAGGATCCTGGCATGTGCCTTTGACCAGCAGTATGGCAGGAATGAGGAGCCTACAAGTGGTACATTAAGCTGCGTGGTGGATTTAGCCTTTGCTAGTACAAAAAAAAAAAAAAGGTTTCTGGGCTACATGCTACTTTGATAGAATGGCTTCTGATAGTTGATGGTACACAAAGCTCCAGACCCAGAGCTGGCTGTAAACTGTACCATCGCCATGTTGAGAAGCTGAAGTGGGTGGAGCCAGCAGTCACAGTACAGTTTCATTCTTAGAATGCTGCAGAATAAAACAATAGATTCACAATAAGACAGATTCAGATGAAACAAGACTTTAAATGCTTTACAATGTGTGTAAAAATGTATGTAGGCTTGAAAAAGAGAGAAAGGGGGGTATATACAGTTATATAAAGAAATAGATAGTTTTAAAAAATAAAGTCTTTAAGGAGACAGTAAAGGTAGTATAAAAAATAAACCATGTAAAGATGGGTATCACACAGAGAATGTGGATTGTGTTGGCTTTGGGATTCTTAGATACAGGAAAACATTTGACAGTAAAAGCTGTTGAATTAAGCCAATATGAATTGAATTAAGCCAATATTAAGCCAATTTTAAAGTTACCTTGACTTCAAATTTTGGATCTAAGGATATGTTGCTTTGGAAAGGAGGCTCTGCTTTTATTTCTATAGAAAGCCAGAGGCTATGGATTTATTCCAGATTAAGATACATCAGGTTTGACCAGCCAAGACCCCCTGAAAGGCTTCACAGTATTGACAAACTTTTCCTACTAAACAATAACCAGCTTCTGTAAAACACACACACACACACACACACACACACACACACACACACACACACACACACACACACACACACACACATTAGATAGCTCCAAGTGACAATATGAACAACAGTGTAAGTCCTGTGAAAAAGTTACCCCAGCTTTGAATGAAACACAGTTTTAAATGTTCAAATATAACAAGGTATCCTGTTCAATCTCAGCTTGGTGGTGACAGCATGCCCTGAGGATAACAGGTCACGAGATTGTAAACAGTCACATAAGGAAGCAAACAGCTTTTTAAAACCAGCTACGGTCAGAAACAGACATTAGCAGGGGATAAATTTTAAAAGCAACTTATTTTAAACCTTTCAATCAGGACAGAGAGAAAAGAATGAATTGACACAGTGCAGTGGGCAAGGACTAAAGGCAATCCTTTTTGCAGTGAAGAGGTTTGAGAACATGCATTTAACAGGAGAATAATCCAATTGAGATCATCTGATTGCACATTGAAGAGAAAGAATAGATAATAAGCAGTGGGAGAGGAAATAGCCTGGAAGAGATACAAAACCCAAACCTTTCCCCGTTCTGGAGGATAAGAGGGTTGCATCTGTGGCAGTAGGTACTTGCATTCAAAGTTTATGTGGTTTTCATGAGTATTTCAAGTAATTTCAGTAACAAGATGAGGCGATCCATTGTCCTTTACATCATTCAAAGTATAATAATGTATAACATATATATATACATATATATTTGATAGAAAAAAGAGACAAAAATACAAAAGAAATAAGCAAATTATCCTTATTTGCAGAGCATTCATTTTTTCACAAAAATATAAAGATTCCAAAGAAAACCTTAAAACTGATAAAAACTTTTCAACATAGGCAGTATATTAGTTATATTTCTATTGCAGTATTAAAATATCATTCAATTTCCACCCTAATTGTATGTGTGTGTGTGTGTGTGTGTGTGTGTGTGTGTGAGAGAGAGAGAGAGAGAGAGAGAGAGAGAGAGAGATCAATCTGACAATAAAATTGATGCTAAAATGTTTTGCCCAAATCAGTGATTTTTTTTTTGCCCATGTCATAAACTCCCACATTTTAAACAATCCCAGTCAGATCCCATTTGATACTAATATAGTCTGAGGAAAACCAGTGAGCTAAAATGTCAATTCCAAAGAAAACTCAATTTTCCCAAATTCCACAAAGCAGTAGGAACAAATGGCTATCCGAGGTGTCTACTAGCAAATCATGATCTCCATTGTCCCTCAGTATCGCAAGTACACGTCGCACATTTCAAAGTCCATGCTAGCATTCTGCCTCTTCTCACCTACTCCTCTACCCTAACTTTCCCCAATTCATTGTGCTCTCTCCCCACCAACTACCCATTTTCCTTGTAACCCTGCAATATCAACTGTGATTTCCAGGTTGGCTCTACCCTCGCCCTCTGTCTCCCTCACCCCATCTCTCAATCTCCCTCCTCTCTACCTCCCTCCTCCCCTATCTCTGCTCTTCTGTGTTCTCCCTCAGTCTATTCTCCTCTCACTCTCCCTCTTTTTTGTTCCTCCTTTTCTCATGGTCATGTCCAATCTGCTGGCCATCTTCAGCCTATTACTTCTTTCACTCTGCTCTGGACTCTCCTAGATCCCTCTGACTGTTCTCTCTCTCATATTTACAATAAAACCCTTTCCTTAATCATACCACGGAACAGTCATGTAGTCAGTTTATACAGACAACAGTTTGTATTTGATGTCTATCTTGAATTAAATCTTGTTATTGCTTTAGGAAAATTGGTGGTTTTTAATAACTCAAGTTATACATAGACATATGCTTCAAATGCAATATAACCAAGTAGTGGAAGAATAAAATTATATATACTAAAAAAATGCACCAAACATAAATGTAGTTGAGCTAATGCTCCACATATACTGTGTTTAGTTTTATTAATTTTAATGTATTGAATTTAATGTATTTAATTCATTTTCATGTATTTTGTTTATATTTATCCATCCTCCCAAGATCCTCCCATATCCAACCCCACTTTCCTAATTTCCCAACTTCATGTCTCACCACATCAATTCCAATTTGTATTGTCCAAATACTCTTGAGTGTGGGGCTCCTTGAAGCAAGCTCAACCTACCAGAGATCACATCCTAAAAGAAAACTGGCTTTTATTCTAGCAGCTATCACACGCTAATAGTTCAACTCTCATCATTCACGCTGCAGTTTTGTCTGGATTGAGCTTGTTGCAGGCTTTTGTATGCTGTCACACCCATTGTCAGTTCATATGCCCTCTTGTCTCCAGAAAAACGGTGTTTCTTTGTTATCCTGCACCACCTTGTTCGTACATTTCTACCTCCTCTTTCACAGTGTTCCCTGAGCTTTGAGAGGAGGAGTGTGGCAGAGACATCTGACTCAGGACTGAGAAACTCAGAATACCTTATTTTCTACATGTTGATCAGTAGAAAGAAGCTTCTCTGATGAGAGTTAAGAGATACATTATCTATAGGTATAGCAGCAAATAATTCGTAGTTTCTTATTTTTAAAAATACTATGTACATTTAGCAGAACAGTAGTATCAGGTTTTCCTCTAGGGCCTATAATCCATCTAGTCACAGGTTATTGTTCTCAGTAAAGGTGCCAAGTATAGATTCAATCTTGTGGAATGGGACTGCAATCTAATCAGTAAATAGCTGCTTGCTCCCACAATATTTGTGTTACTATATCACCTTTGGGCATATCTTGCTCCGACAGTCATTTTTGTAGTTTATAGGATTCACAGCTAGGTGAAATTGATGTTTATTTTCTCCTCTGGTGGTTTGTATAGCACCTTCCAGCACCATGAAAGTAAGCTAGTAGAGATAAAGCTTTCAGATTAGGACCTACTTGATTTTCATATGTTTTATCAGTCAAGTACTTGGCATATTCAGCAATATGAGTTTACCATCATTTTCTAGGAAGTAATCAAGAGCATTAGTAACAGTGAGGAATGTTTCGGGAATCTGTGAGATCACTAGCCAACCATCTCAAAAATGAGATAACACATTCATGGTATTGGGGAATTTATTTGGTAGTGTATGGTGTCTTATAGGATATCCTGTAGTGGGTAGCTATTCCAGCTTGGATCTGGAAGTTCCAACCCCCATTGATACTCTGGCAACTGTCACGCCTACGAGGCGGGGCAAAGGGAGGCGTCTGGAGACCCGAGAGCTGGATGGGAAGCACTCTCTCTGCTCAGTCAACCTCCACCTTCCAGGGTCCAGGAACAGAGAGAGCGCTTCCCATCCAGCTCTCAGGTCTCCAGATGCCTCCCTTTGCCCCACCTTGTAGGCGTGACAGTTGCCAGAGTCTCAATGGGGGTTGGAACTTCCAGATCCAAGCTGGAATAGCTACCCACTACATCATCCCACCCAAAATAGTTGATAGTTATTCATTCATAATTTCATTCTTCAGTGTTACCTCATATATATTGAGTTTTGAAGAGTTAGAAAGATATGTAAAATAAGTAAAAGTAATAGTCTTTAATTTTATAGCACTTAATACATCCATATATCCACTGGAGAGAATATTGTAATTCTAAATATAAAGCCAGCTTTCCAAAATAAAATAAAATGTGCTAACGTTAGTCTTGGTATTTAAAGAAACTTAAACAATGTTATATCCACATATTTTAATATTTATTTAAATGTCACCAAGAAAATGTTAATTTTGATCTTTTACTTATTGTACTTAATCTTTAAAGGTACATATTTTCTGCACTAAGGGAGGGAAACTGCATAGTCAAGAAGTTACTGTTTTAACTTTTTATCTGTCATCTATAAGTCCAGTAACATTCAGTGGTGATTACCAAGCTGGGCTTTTTGTTGATGATATAGTCTAAAAGCCCAAAGATTTCTACCTAAAATGGCAAGCAGAGGATTTTGTTTATCATGATTTCCCTGACAATTACATCTTTACAATCACATGTGAAAATACTGGTCTTAATTTATAATGCATAAAATATATTAATGATCCCGTTTCCTACCAAGTCTTTATATAGTAACAGAAACTGATGTGAACCTTGCCTGTCACAGCGCTGCACACATGTAAATCCAGCACTTGAAAGTGGCAGGAGGTTCTGAAGTGAATGCGAGAGTGAACTGCAGAGTGAGATTCTGTCTCAATTTTTTGAGATTCTTAAACCAAGATGGAATCTTTTCTACCAATATTTTTTTTTTAAAAAAAATCACCTTCCATATCCCTTTCAACCTTCTGTGTCCCCTTTAACCTTCTACATCCCTTTAACTTACCATATCATCTTAAATCTTCCATATTCACATGACTCTCAGTGAACCTTTCTCTAAAATTAATTTCCCATGTTTCCATTAAATTAGGTTTTTCGTGAAATGATTGGACACTGTACTTTAGACTTTAATTCTTTTTCTTAAATGAAAAATTTCTATATTATACTTTAAATCCAAAAGTTCTAATTAAAACATTTGATGCACCAATAGTATTAGAAAACCATCATTCTTTACATTGACATGTTGTTTTAAACTAAAGTCTCTTATCATTCTAAAAACACAGGAGCCAGATGCTAGAGTGAAAACCTGCTAGAACAGAAAAGCAGAGAAAGCCACCCTCTGACTTGCCTCCTTCACCAGTGTCCCAAAACAAAACGGTTCAACAAACTTGAAACCCAAATGAAAGGTCCCTTTGTACTACTTCCTATACATCTCTCTATCCACCTTCCTGACTCCTTCTTACTCTCTATGGCTACTTCCTGTCAACTAGTTGCTTGTTTCACCTCTTGTTCTATGGTTGATTTTATTTAATCCTCTTTATAATAAATAGAAAGTTCTTGGATTAAGGGTGTGTACTATGGCTAGGCAATACCACAGCTAGAGGTAGGGTTTTCCAATAAATAATGTAGTCAAATATCCTGCAACATTGATATTTAACAGCCTTTGTTTTCTGATCCAATAAATCTAATGAATTGAATTGAACTTATTGAATTAGTTAGGGACAGAATAGCGAGGATGCTAATTTTAGCAACAGACTGAGTTGATGACATTTTATTGACATAGCTCCAATGTTTCCTATTCATGCCACCACTGATATAAATCTACCTCTGGTTACTTCCAGCTCACACAGACATGGTCCAATATAAAATGTTTCTCTAAAACAGAAGACTACTTGTACAAAAGAGAATGAACTCTGAAGTAGGAAGAGACTTGCATACATATTACAAATGAAAATCAATTAAAATAAATAAATACAAAATAATCAATTAGCCTCTGACTTCATGTCATTAAATGATAGTTTAAAAGTTCTTACTGGTAGAAAACAACTTCATTTCTTAAAGTTCTGATAAAATTGTTCTTAATATCACTGTTGGTCTTATGCAGTAAATGGGTTAAATTCTAATTGTTTAATTAAAATACCATTAAAGAAGTGCAGTGAAAATTCAGACAAACAGCATAATTTCTTTTAGTAGGTCTGATTAAGAATTTTTTTCAACAGTGGGACTACTGGAAAATCCTTCAAATGTTGCAGGGATTGGCACAGAAATCTGTCATTACTTTTTCCAAGAAAACAACTGTATTGAAAGACTTTCATTGGTATAACTACCTGGAATTCTGGAGCTCAAAACTTGCAGCTTATAAAAAAATGCTTTTCATTTCTTTCTGCTTTTAGCATAGTACAAGCTGCCAATCTAATACATTTAGTATCATGGCAGGCACCCAGACTCACAATCTTTTATCAGGTACAACACAGATTAGACACAAAACAATCTATCTTAGAAATGTTTGGGGGTGTAATTATACTGTAGAAACCATAATCATACTGTTGGAATGCATTACCTAATAAAAGAACAGATGTGTGTGTATTCATTCAATATATATATTTATTTCATATACATATTTATATATGGGATTTATTGGAATAACTTATAGGCTGCAGTCCAACAATGGCTAGTATGAATTAAAAGTCTAAGAATCTAATAGTTGTTCAGACCCACAAGGCTGGGTGTCTTAGCTGGTCTTCCCATAGAAGTAGACTACATTGCCAGTGAATGAATGGATATTCTGGCAAGGCAAAGTCAAGCAGGCAAAGAGCAAAACCATCCTTCTTCCTTGTCCATATACAGGCTTCCAGCAGAATGTGTAGCCTAAATTAAAGGTGAATCTTCCTGTCTCAAGATCTGGATTAAAAGCATGTGTCTTCCAGCCACAAGATGTGGATCACAGGTATGTCTTCCATTTCTGGATTGTAGTTCATTCCAGATAGAGTCAAGTGGACAACTAAGAATAGCCATCATAGGGTCCCTTATTCATGTTGGTGAGAGTTCAACTAGTTCAGCAATTATGGAAATCAATGCAGTTTTCTCCAAAATTTAAAAAAAAAAAGTCCCATGATCCACCTAGCTATATCACTGCTGAACATATAATCAAAGAATTGTAAATTTTATCATGGGGATGCTTGCACATCCATGTTTATTGCTTCCGAGTGTACAATAGTAAGAAAATATGTTTCCTCTACTATATGCTCCCCACTACAATCCGACTCCCCTGAAACAGTGGATGTGAAGGCCAAAGAAGAAAACTTTGAGGAACATAAACCAAGATCAATTGTCCATCTTTGAAACAGATTAACTGAGATGTTTTGTCACTTTGATGAAAGGTTACTACACATGTGTCTTAAAAGACACTGTCAACTATAAGTAAAACCCAGCAACTTAACAAATTCAGACACTTAGTAGATGAAAAGATTAAAAATATTTAAGAACATATGTTTTTATGTCAATATATATTTTTTGTTAAAAGTAGCTATAGTGCTATGAGGGTATTATACTTGCAGTGGTAGAAATCTTAGTGCAGATTTTAAATTTGTTATTGTATGTACATTATCATTTTATTGAATCATATTACCGAATATGTATGAAGTTTTAATATTAACATTTTTCAAATTACTTGAAGATTGTAAGAGCTTCTATATATGATTGACAATTGTTAGCATTAAAACATTATTCTAAGTGGATTATCAATTACATTTTTCATTTGGCCTCTATAGTTTCTCTGGTGAGGGATTAAGTATAACTTGTATTCACCAAATAATGCTGAAATTCCAACATTTTCTTTCTATATTTATTCATATTTTATTCCAAAACATACACTCAAAATGATATGTACCATTATTATTCTTAGGTTGTTTTGTGATTAAGGAATGTATTGGGATTTTTTGAACACAAAGAAGGTTCAATAAAAAGACACCAATGAAACCTATTTATTTTTTACTTTAGGTGTACCAAACAATTACAAGTTAAAAGAAAATCACAGGTCAGGAAGACATCTCAACATGTAAGGGTACTTATCCCAAGTCTCCTCCTTAGGCCCTAATGTTAAAAGGAGAGAACCAATTTCTCCAAGCTTTCCACTCATATTCGTGACATGGAATGTTCATGGTAAACATGGTGTGATGATTTGAATGACCCCAACAGTTGAATCTTTTGATAACATAGTCACAAACTGATAGAATTCTTTGGAAAGCATAAAGAAGTAGGATCTTGTTAGAGAACGTGTATCACTGTGGATAGGCTCTGAGGTTTCAAAAGTTCACATGATCACCAGTTATCTCTCTTTTTCTCTACCCCCTCGCTGTGGATCAGATGTAAGCTCTCAGCTACGACTCCAGAGTCATGCCTAACTGCCTGCTGTCATACTCCCTGCCATGATGATCATTGATTTATGCTCTTGATCTATTAATCCCAATAAACACTTTCTTTTATAAGTTATCTTAGTGATGGTGCTTTGTCATACCAGTAGAAAAGTAACTAACACACACAACTTAATAAATAGATGTACTTAAATGATTCTTTAAAGGGAAAGTATCAACATGGCTTTGTTCCCATATGACAGAGCTACAGCTCTATTTACAAAAAGATCTAAACAGTGTTTTGTGAGCTGTTGAGTTTGTTTTATGTTTGTGTTTGTAAGTAGCTAGAGCAACTTCAGGTGCTCAGACCTTATTGGAGTTTGCTAGGGATAGCTGACTTGTCTTTAGAATCACAGCAATCAAGAGCAAAGTAAAGGATTTCCAGTGGGCCAGTAGAACAACAGCTGGACTGGGGTTAGGTGATAGGTGAACTGGGGAAATGAGATTAAAGCATCTTCCTTACTTTTTTATTAATGCCCCTCTAAAGGTATAAGTATTGACCATATGAGTCTAGGGAAAGGGCAAAGCAGAGGATACAGGAATTTTTCATGACCCTACATTACCTAGTTGAATTTACTAGAAAGGCACACAGAAAACACATTTAGAGCATAGTCAACCTGGACTTTGTTTGTTTTCACATGTTGTTTTACATATAGTTTGTAATAAGCCAGTAAATAAAAGAAGTTAATATCAGAGTGCATTTTTTTTAGAAAGGCCATCTTTCACACTTTCTATGCTTGTTTCCATCCCTAAAGACATCTTCACATTCTAATGTATTTTATGGAGGAAAACTTCCATGAAAATCATCAAGGACCAATCACAAGCTGGTCTGAAATAAGTTTTGGATAGATTTAAGTTTTTCTGAAACTTTTTTCTACAACCTTTGCAGGTGTCTTTAATAGAAAGAATGTGCACATCTGCGAATGTTTGCACACAAAGACCGTAACTACAGATCTACAGATTCAAAAGCAGATCAGCTCTCTGCAAGCTTTGATTATGCATCAGCCTGTGTGATTAATTTTCTATACAGCAGAGTGACACTATGATATTCACAAATGAAACAATGAGCCTCCTGTGGATGCAGATGTCTGGGCTTTAGGAAAGAAGCTATTCTATAATTCAAAAGGGCTTTTTGGAAAATTCTTGATAATCTGGTGCTGTAAATGCTGCTGATTGGCTTTTGTGTGGCATTTACCATTCAGGAGAAGCATTACTGAATGGTGTGATAACAGCACCCATGTCTTTAGTGAAACCTCCAATGATACTGTTCAATTCCAGTTGATCAATCAGTAGTTTATATAAAATGGACACACAAGGAAGGAGGGTTAAACCCAGAGAAGATATTCCACTTCATTTTCATGGTTCATATTTCTGACTCCATATGAAATTGTGATGGAAAAAATATTAAATCAGCATCTGTAAACATTAGAACAGTATAAATATAGATACAGATATACATCAGGGATAAGAAAAGATTATCAGTATTTATTTACTTATGTAATTCAATTCAATTTTTATAGTATTACAGGTAATTTTAAGATATATTTAATCTGTAGAATTCTACATAAGAATGGACAAAGGAGAGGGAGAAGAAAGGGAAGAGAGAGAGAGAGAGAGAGAGAGAGAGAGAGAGAGAGAGAGAGAGAGAGAGAAATTTGGAGGGTGGATACAGACAAATGTAAAGATGTATTTCAAGCAGACTATTTCAGCACAGACTGGACACCAAGTCTCTACTGAAGGAAAAGTCTGGGGGAAGAAGAATCTAGGAAACAAAGAAAATTATTTCCATAAGAGTGGGTGCTTCAACTTTGTGGGTGGGAATTCAAGCAGACTATTTCAGCACAGACTGGACACCAAGTCTCTACTGAAGGAAAAGTCTGGGGGAAGAAGAATCTAGGAAACAAAGCAAATTATTTCCATAAGAGTGGGTGCTTCAACTTTGTGGGTGGGAATTCAGAAAATCGTTGCAAAGAAATGGGGACACATTCAAAGTTGCCTTACTTCTGAGTAACAAAGATAAACCTGCCATTATTCCTGAAAAGGTGAGAAAAAACATTTTTAGCAATTGCTTCTAAAAAAAAAAAAAAAAAAAATAGGGACTGAAGCTCCTTTGAATTGTGGTTAGGTCCCTTCTTGGTTGCATTTGTCTTAAGATTGCCTTGTCTTAAAGGGCCAGGTCCTGAATATAGATAGTCAAGAAGTTCTACTCTATAAGAAGTATATAGAAACCATTTTGAAAGGATTGTAAAACACATTTGATACTTTAAAAATGCAATTTTGTAGCAGTCCTTCCCCTTTAAGAGATACTAACAGGCATCCTACGAAGAAATTGTGTGTCACTGACTACATGTAGCTGACTTCCTGGTACCAGAAACTCTTACCTGGTAGGCAAGTTTGAAGACTGGGTATTGATGGCCACATATCATATTTTCCACCCCTTCGCTGACTCTTGTCCAAGAATCAAAGAGCCTTGCCTGCAGGGATATGCTAGAGTACTGAATTCTCTTCCAATACCTGCTATGCTGTCTGTCTTTATATGGCATTAATAATGTTTCTAATAAACTCCTTACTTCCCAGGTACCTGGCTCAGTGCCTTTATTGAACTCTCTCTTTCAAAACCTTCCATATCCTTATTAATCTGTTTCAGTATACCTCTTGACCTTCCCCATACAATTTGAAGATCCAAAAATTTAAAAATAATAAGAGTAATTAAATTACACACATTAAATTAGTTCTAAATGGATATCAAATCAGTTATATATTAATAGAATGGAAGTTTTAACATTGGAGAACATTCTTAAATAAAAAGTACAAGATAGATTTTTTTTTCCTATTTTCCTATTTCATAGTTAAACCAACTAAAACAGAGTAAGAAAGAGAACAAATTTACAGGACACAAAAAAATGAAAAAAAAAAAATATCTGTGTCATGTACTCTTAAATGAAAGTCTGATTATTGATAGTCAGAAAAATAATATTTTTTTAATGCTTCCATCATTTTTGTTACTAGTCTAGTCAGAATTTTGGCAGAGACAGATCAGGCTCTTGGCCCAGCCTTCCTGTAGCTGGTTGTGATCCATCCTATTTCTTTCTCTTCCCTCATCACTTCCCCACATCTGCTACTGGAAGTATAGTAGAGCAGGAATCCCTGACTTCATCTGGTGTCATATTTTTCTTCTGTGCTAATTACTGTTGTTGATTACTTTTACACTTCATGAAGATTTATTGCATTGGTTGGTTTAATAAAGAGCTGAATTGTCAATAGCTAGGCAGAAGATACAGGCAAGACTTCCCAGCAGAGAGAGAGAGGGAGTAGAAGATGAATCTAGGCACCATAAAAGACACCATGGAGATGCAGAACAAGTCAGACACACAGAATGGGAGAGAGGTAAAAGCCATGTGGTAGAATGTATATTAATAAAAATATGAGTTAATTTAAATTATAAGAGCAAGTGGGACAAGCCTAAGCCGAGGCTGAGCTCTCATAATTAATAAGAAGTCTCCAAGTCATTTTTTGGGAGTTGGCTGGAGGGACAGAAGAAGAATTGTTACAAATTACCACACTATTAGAACCATACAAGTTTAATTATTCCTGGAAGTTTTAGTGTCTATAACTGGATTTCTTTAGAAAGCATATTTATGTTTCATGAACTTACAGACTTAATACTAGGCATGTCCTGGGGGACCATATTTTACTCTGTTGTGTATTAATATAAAAGAATGCCTAGATAGACTGAATAATTTTTATGGAAAAACTTTTATTTCTTCCTGGGCTGTAAGGTGGGGAAAGAAAGGTCGGGGGGCTCATTTCTCTCAAGGTATGTCTTAATGCATCATTTCATGGCACAAGAGATAAAGAAGGGTTAGAGGAGATATGGGAGTGGGCAGAAAGGCTACACACTGCCTTTTGTCAGGGACACACTCCTTAGATATTTTTTATTCCTATGATAAAGGCATTAATACATCAATCTCCAATGAACTTCCATGACTTACAATTTTTTAACTTTCTTTTTATTTATTCCATGTGTCTTTAACATCATATATCTTGATCTCATTCAATTTCTGTCCCTTCACATCCACCCTCTGCCCTTGCACCCCCCTGCCAAATAAAACAAAATTCAAGAGAGAAAGGGGAAAAGGGGGAGGATTAAAAATCTTGTCATGGAAGCTGCAGTGTGACACAGTGAGTATGCAGTAAATCCCTTTGTCTATATATCTTTATTTGCAAGTGTTCATTGCAAAAGAGTCATTGGTCTGATAGAGGTCTCTGGTTTCTACTATATCATAAACTTGGGCCCTCACCAGGACTCTTCTTGGGTAACCTGTTGTTGCGCTGTGTTATGACCTGCAGATCAGGCCATTTCATGTGCTCCAGCAGATCATAATGGGTGTGGGGATGTTGGGGCAGGTCAAGTCATAACCATGGTTCTGGGCCTGGGCAGCTGTAGGGATGGTTCACCTGCCAGTTCTCTCCTGTCCTCACCACCAGGGGGTGCTCTCCAGCATTGCCCAGGCTAATTCACCTCTTGCAGCGATGAGGAAGGGGTGGGGCCAGTTCTCCTGCTTTCATACCCTCAGGGTTGGCTCTCCCCCACCTACACTATTAGATTAGGACCAGCTCAGTTGTGTTGCCCAGGCAAGGTATAGGGGCTACTCTCCGGAGTGCTGGAGCTGATGAGGTGAAAGGACAGCCCCCCCCCTACTCTTATGGCCAGCTCTTCCACTTGTCTCAGGTGTTGATGGGTGGGAGGTAGGAGGGGGAGGGCATCTCTCCTCAGTTCATGCTAACACATGTCAGATGAGTAGTGGGGACAGTGCTGTGGGATGTTCTGTATGTCCTGTGGGAGCCCTTCTTGGGTTCCTTGTGGCTTTGCCCAGCAGGTCCGCATGGAGGATGATTAGGACCATGGGCCTGAGTGCAGGTGTCTGAGATGGTCTGCACTTGGCTGTGCTGTGGAATGGTCTGTATGTCAAATTGCTCTGATTGGTCAATAAATAAAACCTGATTGGTCGTGGCTAGGCAGGATGTATAGGCGGAACTAACAGAGAGGAGAAATAAAAGAACAGGAAAGCAGAAGGGGAGGCAGAGAGACACTGCAGCCACCGCCATGACCAGCAGCATGTGAAGATGCCGGTAAGCCACCAGCCACGTGGCAAGGCATAGATTTATGGAAATGGATTAATTTAAGCTATAAGGACAGTTAGCAAGAAGCCTGCCACAGCCATACAGTTTGTAAGCAATATAAGTCTCTGTGTTTACTTGGTTGGGTCTGAGCGGCTGTGGGACTGGCAGGTGACAGAGATTTGTCCTAACTGTGGGCAAGGCAGGAAAAATCTAGCAACAGGGACAGCTCTCCTTTGCTCAGAACATCAGGGCCGGGTCACCCTCACCTCCAACCACCAGACTGCTCTTCAGAGCTGCCTAGGTGAGGGGCAGGGACAGTTTCTTGAGTGCTGCAGCTGGTAAAGGGAAGGGTCAGTTCTCTCATCTGCTGTAGGTGGTAAGGGGTAAGGGGTGGCATCTGTCACCCTTCTATACCACCACATGACAGACAAGTAATGGGGACAGCTCTTCCACATTTAAAACATCGGGGCCAACAAGGTTGGCCCTATTGTGTTACTCAGGTGAGCTGTAGGACCTCTCTCTCAAGTGTTTGCAGCTGTCGGGGGGCTCCATTGCTCTTGTGAGCTCAGGGCCAATTCTCAAACCTGCCTCAGGCATTGGTAGGCAGGGGGTAAAGGGAAGGGGGGCAACTCTCCCCCACCCATGCCATCACAGGATTCATGGGTGAGGGGACAGCTCTGCCTTGTTCACTATGTGGGGCTTGGCTTTCCCATACCTGTGCCAACAGGTTTGGCTCCATTCTGTTACAGGGTGCAGGCCCTACTCTCCCAAATGTTCCAGCTGTTGGGGGCCAGGGACAACTCTTCTGCTGTTATAACCAGAGGGTCAGCTCTCCTGTCTGCCTTAGCACTGACGGAGGAGGGGAGAAGAGCATCTCTCTCCAGTCCATGCCTCTATCTGGCAGATGAGGGGTGAGGCTAGGTCTCCTGCACTCACTACTTTGGGGCTGGCTTACACACACCTGCTCCAACAAGGATGACTCTATTGTGCTGCCCCTGGCAAGGTGCAGGGTCTGCTTTCCCAAGTATTACAGATAATAGGGATCAAGTACAGCTCTCCCACTCTTATGACCACAGGGCCATTCTCCCACCTGCCCCAGGCATTGATGAGGGATAGGGGAACAACACTCTCCAGTCCATGCTGCCTCAAGGCAGATGAGTTATGGGGACAGCTCTCCCTTGTTCACTACTTTAAGTCTCAATCACTCACACCTCCACCAACAGGGTTGGCTCTATTGTGACATTTATAATTTCTAATAAAGACTTAAGCCCACTCTGATGTTGCACTTTGTCTTGAGTTTTCAACATAAAAACTTCAATGGTCCCATTCAACCTTAGTGCCCTGACCTTTGTTCTTACATGCGAAATCCACTCACTCCATCTCATTAGATTAAAATGTAACTTAAAGTAACATCAACTAATACACCCAACATTCAGAGTTTCCTTTGAATCAACTGAATGAAAATCAAGGCAGGGTCACCCACAGAAAAATTTTTCTGTAGTTGTTATCCAGGGAAATCAACAAGGCCCGTGCTTCCAAAATATAGTGGTAAACAGATATGATTCACTTTCCATAAGGAAGAAATCAGCAAGCTGAAAGACATGCCATTTTAAGGCAGTTTCAAACCTAAAACAGAAAAACTGAGTATATCTTTTGACACTGTTTCATATCTTAGGCATAGTAGAGTAGATGTTGACTCCTCAAGGCTTTAAGATGCCTTTCTATAGTTTATATACCACAGGGTACTTTTTAGCATCATAGGTTGAATCCTGATGGTTACATCTTTCTTGGGCTGGAGTTGCTTGTAAGGACTCCTCTGTTCTGAAGACTTAAGGATACAAAGGTTTACAGTTTATTCCATCCAAAGTGTTGTCTAGAGTAAGTGGAAGAAAGCCTCATGGGATGTGGATGTCAATGAAGGAAGAAGCCAATACTGGCAGTGGATGCCGAGGAGCCTCCCATGCTTCTCCATCAGCGGACAACTGAAAGTCCTAGCTAGTGCTAGTCTCTCAGAAGCTTTTATTACTACTGTCCTCTTAATGAGCATCAGATCAAATAAGACTGTTAATAATTCCTAAAATCTATATTGCAATATAAATCTGCTATACTGTTTTTTTTTTGTTGTGCTATAACATTATGACCAAAGTAAGTTATAGAAAAGTTTATTAAAGTTCCAAAAAGATTAGAGGATTAGAGTCCATCATGGCAGAGAAGCATGGCAAAAGGAGCAGGAAGCTGAGGTCACACATCAAGACCACAGGCACAAAGGTGAAACTGTTAACTGGAGGTGGCTCGGAAATTTTAAGTCTCAAAGCTTACCTTAGTGACATACATCCACCATCAAAGCCACACCCCCTAAGTCTTCCCAATCAGTACCACTAACTGGGGACTAAATATTCAAATATCCAATCTCATCGGAATCATTCTCATCCAAACTGCCACATTTTATTCCTGGCTCTCATAGACTCTTTAACATATTATAACTCAAAATGAATTTAGTCTTATTTCAAAAGATCTCATAGTCTTTCTCAGTTTAAACACTTTAAAAGCCCAAACTAAAGTCTCTTCTAAAATTCAAGGTAATCTCTTAAATATAAACCCAGTAAAATCTAAGACTAATTACCGACTTTCAGTATATAATTAAAAAGAATATACATTATCATTCTAAAAAAGAGGGATGGGGCATAGTGAGGAAATATTGAACCAAGGCAAAAGCAAAATCCAGCAAGAAAAAAGACAAGTCTTCTAACTTTATGTCTGATGCCAGCGGATTTAGACACCCCCTCCCTGAGAACTTTGATGCCTGAAACAACCATCTCTGACTTGGACTGCTTCTACTTCATGCATTCAGCTCTCCTTAGTAGATACTCAGAGATCTGGCATTTACTATGTTTCAGGATCTTTCTGCAACCAAGGCTTAACTCTCTCTCTCTCATTGCCTTCATGTCAGGATACCCTGATATCATTGCCTGATATCAGCATGACAAAGAAACTGAAAAAAGAATCCAGAAGTGCACATATGGATACACACACTTACACACATATGCATCAAGAAGAAGCATTAGTCATCAAATTAAAAGATGACTAAATACTTAAAAACTAAAATTAAAAGCTATTTCTACAACCTCATAAATACTCAAGAAAGTCAAGAAATTCAAGGTCTCTAAGAGTATCAGTTTAAGTGGTACCATTTTGCATGCCATCTTTTATTCAGTAAGTACCATGGTCTAGTAAGGTGGACTTCTCTAGTTGAGAAGTTAATCTTCCTGGAGCTCAACTGCTTCTAACATCCAATATTTGGCATGGCTTTTTTTAATCTTCCTTTTTGGAATCATTATAAAAAGCACATACAATTAGTAGATAAAATTAAGCAAAAAGAAAAATTGCAATTCCAATGAAAGATTCCGCTTATCCCATCATGGCACTCTTGGAAGTGAAATAGCTCTTCTAAGTTTTCCAAAGAAAGTGTTTGTGCGTTCAGCCCCTTTGGCTTCAAAGAAACCTGGGAAGAAGAGGTAAACTTAGACTAGGAAGAAGTTGGATAATTTCAAGACTTTTTGTGACTAACTGTGCTGTGTTTATAAAATGAAGTTGCCCTTGCAAAGTTTGCTCTGCAATGCGAGAAGTAGCACATGTTGAAAAATGCATACTATAATTAGTTTCTACAGTTTATTTAATTTTCCTCCTCTTAGAAAAGGTATCTCTTCCAGGGAATTTTAAATTTAAAATTTTGTGATTGATTGGCAGTTCCACTCTGAGGATTAAGAAGAACATTAACATAATGTTCTTGTAAACATTATGAGATATGTAACAGAAACTCATGGCAAACACATCTAATACACATATGCTGTAATTTTAATTAAAGAAGGAAATCATTAATTAACCTATATCACCCTTATGCAAAGAATCTGACACAGAACATATTTAAAAAGACAATGTTTCCACATGTGTCACTTAAATAACCAATTCCAAATGAGGCTTAGCTAGGAATGAATCTCTAACTTTGAGGATTAACACAAGGCCACCTCTACAAGAACTTTCTCAGGACAGACTTTGCTTTTCGTTCATTGGCAGAGATTCAACTCTTAAGTGTCTTAGGCACTTTTGTTACTGAAATGACAGAAAATATGGGGGAGAAGCCAAGCACCTCACAGGACACAGCTGCAAAGGATAGAACTTTCAATTGCCAGATAAAGTACCAGGTTTACCTTAAACTTTGTGATTTCATTGAACTAAAAACACTAAGCATATTCAAGTTCCAGTGTCAAATTCCGGAGTAGGGAAGAGATGGAACTGCGAAGTGATGGGACCTGGCATCAGGTAAGAATTTAGGGTGTGGGCTGGTGATGATCTAAATATATTTGATACATATACAAAATAACCAAGCAATAAATAGATTTCTTTCCCTTCATCACGGGGGTCCTAGGAATCACATTCAGTTCATCAGGCTTGTCAGCAAGTGTCTTTCTGTTCTTAGCCACTTTGCAGGTCCTTCATGAAGCTTTGTTGTTAGATTTCTGAGACTAAAATTCTTAGGATGTTATTAATTCAGTCAAGCTAGTCATTAACATTAATACATTAATTAGCCATGTGATGTAATAGTGTTAATATTAATGGACAAATTGATTAGATGTATGTGTGTGATATATGTTTGTATGTGTGGCTGAATGTATGACTCTATTTGTCTGTGTGTTTATCCATGTGCATGCATATATATTTATCTGTACATTAGTGTCATTTCTGTATATGTGCACAGTGCATAGAATATGTGTAAACACATGTATGTATGTAAATGTGCATGTGTACTTGTGTGTATGTACATTTGTTTATGATTTTAGGTCCATTTAAAAAAGCATATTTTCAGTTTATTCTTTCAAACTATTTTTTAATTTTAACTGACATCTGTTTCATTTTAAAAACATAAAAATATAAGTTGTTCTGTGACTTCCACAAGTATAGCACCTGAGTGCACATACATGCCTAGATACATACACACATAGATGCAATATTTCGTAAAATTAATCATTAAACTTGTTTACCTTAAAGTTCTAGTTGTGATACTTTTATTTAAATATTGGAGATGTTTTCACCAGAATGGTTGTATGAAGACAAATAAGCGTATGTTTGAGTACTTGGTGGAACTGTATGAGAAGGACAAGGAGGTGTAGGCTTATTGTAGTTATTGTATCACTGGAAACAGGCTTTGAGATTTCAAAAGCCTAAGCCATGTCCAGTATCTCTCTACCTTGATAGGAGACCCAGCTATTGTCCCAGCTCCTTGCCTGATTCTGAACTCCCTGCTGTGATGGTCATGGACTCTAATCTGAAACAGTAAGTTCACAAAATACTTCCCTTTTTTATTATTTATGGTCAAGGTTGTCTTATCACAGCAACAGTATTTATTTTTAAAAAATTATAACATCTTTATCATTATAATAAAGTGAATTCCTTGATACTTCTTTATGAATTGAATTGTAATTATAATTTCTAATTTAAAATATTTTATTTTCAAAGTCTGCTCTGAAGAGAAGGTATCTTCTGAAGATCCTCCTTGTTAGCTAGCTTCTCAGGAGCTGTGTGTTGTAGTCTAGTTATCCTTTGCTATGCATATAGTATCCACTAATTAGTGAGTACATACCATGTTTGTCTTTCTGAGTCTGGGTTACCCCACTCAGGATGATATTTTCTGGTTTTATCCATTTGCCTGCAAATTTTGCACTTTAGTGTTTGCTGTTGGTGTTTGGTACCTTGTTTGGGCAGTTATTTTGAGACAATGTCTCACCATGTAGCCCTGGCTATCCTAGAACTCATCATGTTGACCAAGCTGGCCTCTGACTCCCAAGTGACAGGTTTAAAAGTATGTGTTACCATGCCTGTCTTAAGGCACTATTCTGTACTACAAATCTTCCAAATTCTATTTTTTGTCTACTTATTTTTCTTGTGGACATTTACAAAATGGTCAAATATGTTCCAAATATAAGTAATTAAATTTATGCTTTTTGCATTATTATATAAATAATTACATTTAGATGAAGCAAAACATTGGGTCTTTAGGTTTCAAAATTTTTATAACAGCATATTTAGTCAGCTGTATCTGTGGCTAAGGTACATTTCTTTGTCCTAAATAAAAAAATTCTTCAATGAGAAAAAGGTATTCCTTTATAGCAATCCCAGTTAGTAACAACACTTCAAATTTATATCTAATTTTTGAGGCTTTAAAACATGGTTTTATGAGATTTTAATTAAGACTAATTTATTTATTAAATAATATTTAATATAATTTGTATTACATAGAATACATATATATGAATATGAAAAACATATATCAAACATCATGATGTATTGTCAGAATACAGGCCAAGAATGGAGATTTGTGAAATTTCTGAGAGAATCTGAGAAAACTCTAAGAAAATAAGACATGAGTCTTGTGACCTGAGTTTCTTCAGAACATAAATTGTTCTTGGAATGTGTGCTTTTGTTCCTACCAGGTGTAACAGAGAGCAGTGAGTTTATTTCAACCTTCATTGTTCATGCGCCTCTGTGGAAAAACATTTTGCCTTTTTTGGCTTATCCATGTGTTTGGACACCTTACTCATGTGACTTCTGTTAATCCTCAGAGTCTAGATTATCTAATGCTCTAAATAAAGTTGGCTATTGCGTGGGACTTTAGTCTACCTAATTTTAGGCCCCATTCCCCCAGGTTCATGCCTCCAACTAGAGTCGTAAACAATGTATGTTTAGTTTCTCATAGAACTGACACAGTACTTTTGTTAATCAATTTTATATCTCAACTTGTCTTGATTACTGAAACAGGACTCTCACTTTAGAAAACCATGTTCCCAGTTTCATATTTAAACATAAAAACTCCAGATGTTAAACTTCTTTGCTACTTTTTAAATTTGATAATAATTTTTAAACAAAAGATGTTTATTTTTAGTGTGTGTGTGTATGTGTATGTGTGTGATGTGTTCTTACTGGTGGTATTCATATGCCACAGAGGTGTGTGGAGGTCAGGGTTCAATGCCCCTGGATAGTTTTCTCTATGTACCTTTATGTGGGTTCTCGGTACTGAACTCAGATTGTTAGGCTTGTATAGCAAGAGCTCTACACCCTAAGCCATCTTTCTGATTATCCCATAATGGTTATTATTAAGACTAGAAAAATATGAAATAAGCGAGTCATCTAGAAAGCATGCTTTATAGAAATAATATAAAATTTGCTAGATCAAGAACTGGGTGGCAGTGGCACATACTTTAATCCCAGCACTTGAGAAGCAGAGCCAGGCAGATCTCTGTGACCTCAAGGCCAGCCTGGTCTACAGAGCAAGATCCAGGACAGGTACCAAAAACTACACAGAGAAAGCCCATCTCAAAAAATGAAAAAAAAAAAATACTGAATCAAGAAGACGAAAAACAAACTGAATTAAACAATATTATTTTAAAGGCAGATATGTGACATGTTTTTTTAAACCTAGCATTCAGAAAGTCAATGCAAGAGACTGGGTATAAAATCTAGACTAACTTATTGATGGAAGCTCAGACCAGCCTAGAAGACCCACGAAGAGAGAATCTCCAAAACAAAACAAGAGACTGCAGAAATAGTCCAGCAATTCAGAGCTCTTGCTATTCTTCCAGAGAATTGAAGTTTGGTTCCCAGTACCCATGTCAGGTTTTCCACAATCCCTAAAAGGCAGCCCCAGCGGAGCCAAGGCCCTCTTGTGGCCTCTGTGGGTACTTGCACACGTATGACACACATGCCAGTACACATACACAAAATAAAAATAAATGACAGTCCAATAATAAAAATAAAAATGCTATTAGCATTAATTTCATATATGAGATATTAATAGGATGAAAAATAGAATAAATTCTAAAATCCTGAATCTCAAAGTTGACTAATTAATCTTGTCATTTCATAACCAACAGGCAAATTTTAATGCCTCCAATATATGCTATAACCTGTTGTCAAGACTTGCACAGATGGGTATGATCAGAATGTGCCCGGGTGATTTTCCTAAGTGACAGAAGCAAGTAGAGCATATTGGTGTTAGTGAACCAGCACTTTGCAAAAACAAGCAATTAAGCAACTCTAGACTCTCTGCACCTGTGGCAGTACAAGTTCCAAATTCATTAAGCAGGCATCTGTATCCAGAAGGAAGTCTGTTAATTGTGTATATGCTATCAACACCAAAACTCATTTATGTTTGCTACAGTAAATAGCAGAAGAAATATTTTCATGCCAAGTAGCTTTAGCTACCAAGTTTTCTTGTTCTTTTGATTTTAATCTTCCCTAATTCATCCAGAACTTTGGTTAAATGAAGCAATTTCCAATATCATACACAGTTTTCAGAGACAATCTACCAGCATTTATTTTTCATGCTGATGTATTTGAAATTCTAATTATAGTTAGGCATTTTTGTCTGAAAAAGTAAGTGTGACAGAAGCCTCCTAGCCAGGGACCCTGTAGCCTACTCAACTGGCAGAGACACAGGGAACATGGATGCCATCCCTGTCACTGTCACTCCTGTGGTCAAACTCCTGTGATCCAAACCCTGGTCACCCTGCAGCATATTACTAGGATCTTGACCTCCCCCCAATCCATCTCTCTTCCAAAGGAAAGTGCCAGATCACAGACCCTAGCAGGTATCTTCTAGTGTATCTACCCAAATCAGAGATACAGTTAAACTACCTTTTCTCTCTTTCATATTCCCCATGCCTACCATACACACTCTAGTTGTTCCACAGCTGCTTGTGACCAAATCTATGCTCCAGGCTCAGCATGGCCTGCAGTAACCCAACCTACCTACCATGCACATGAAACACAAAATCAATAAAAGAAATCCACATACCCAGATATCATCTCAAAAACAATACTATCAAGAGAGTATGCCCCACTTCCTTAAAACTACTATAACTCTAGAAATGTTCTCTAACAAGAATTACCCAGATGAACTACAGGACACAGAACTTAAAAGATAACAATAAAATTTATAAAATATGCAAAGAGTTTAAAGATTACACAAACAAACAGATCAATTAAAACTTTAAAATGATGAGCATATGCCTGAAGGCTGTTCATGTAAACACAACATAAGGCAGAATGGAATGATGAAAACTATCCAAGATTTGAAAACTGAATTAAATAAAGAGAAATATTGAAGAGAACTTGAGGTGAAATGAGATGGAATTGAGAGCTTAATCAACAAAACTAAAAAAACCCAGGAATAGAAAACAAGTAGAACGAAGCAAGTAGATCCCATAACAACAGGACTTTAAAACATGTGGAGGAATAAGACCTCACAAGCAATGAATGTGGAAAACAAACAAACAAGCAAACACAACTCCAAAACACACTCAAGAAAGGAACATGCAGATTCTGGAGGACTCCAAGATAAGTCATTGAATTACAGGTACTGATGAAGGAAAGAATCACAGGTCAACAGCATAATCTAGACCTTCAAGATCATAGAATAAAACTTTCCAAATATAGGTCAGACATACCCAACCCAGTATAAGAAGCACACAAAACACCAAATCAACAAAGTCAGAAAACGAACTCATCACTGCCAAATATAACTTTAAATATACAGAACAAAGAAAGTATATTGAAAGCATCAGGCAAAAAGAAAATGTCATATAGAAGAAAATCCATCAGAATAACTAGTGATTTCTGATTGGAAACTTTGACTGTCTGAAGAGCCTGGAGAAATGTATTCCAGTATCCCCCCCAAAAAAAATCACAAGATGCCAACCTAGGCTACTATATATAACAAAGATATTTGTCATTCTGTTATAGCTGAATGAGAAAGAAAAACTTTCTGAAAACTGGCTAAAATAATTCATTCCTACCAAATCAACACTGCATAGAATACTGGAACCAATTTTTTGGATTGAAAAAAGAAAGAACATAGCCAAAACATGATAGAAAGAAAACAAAAGAAAGTATAATAACTGGAACATAAAATATTGCTAAGAATGCAAATCACAAGAAAACAAAATGACTGCAAACTAACACTCATTGTTCAATAATAACATTTAATGTTAATGTCTTCAACTCTCAAGTCAAAAGACAAACGTGTTCACTGGAAGAGACACAGTTGTTACTGGAAACACTATATTAAACAAGTATTCAGATTACTATTTATTCCTTGGTGACTGGTAGATAAACTAAACAGATACATGCTGGAAATTTCAATAGTCATATGGCCATTCTGTACAACAAAAGAAAGCTGAAGAGATCAAAGAAGCACTGTGATTCACAGTAGCCTCAATGGAATTAAAATATCTAGAAAAACACTGAACCAAAGTGATAAAAGACCTCTACAACACAAACATTAAATCCCCAAAACAGAGAATGAAGAAAACGATTAGAAAAAGAAAGATACCTCCCATCATACTAATGGATTGTCAGAATTATTACTGTGATAAATACCATCCTGCAAATAGAAATTTATAGATTCAACAAAATCCCAAACAATATCTCTACAATATTCTTCATAGGAAAAAAGTCCTAAAATTAATATGGAACAACACAAATACCAAATATCCAAAGCAATCCCTAACAACAAATAGTATGGTAATGGCACAAAACAGACATGTAGACTAATGGAATATAATAAAACACCAAAACATGAGTACTAGTAGTTACAAGTGGCTGATATTTAACAAATTCTAAAATCATACACTGGAGATAGCATCTTCAACACATAGTGCTAAAGAATTCTGAATGCTCACATGGAGAAGAATAAACACATGTCCATCATCCTCTACAAAAATCAACTACAAAATGAACCAAAATCAGCAATGTGAAGCCTGAAATGCTGAAACTGAAACTGCTTGACTCATGAACATATAGGTAGTACCCTGCAAGATCCAGGTATAAGGAAGGAATTTCTAAATTGTAGTCCATTTGTTCAGGGATAATAGCAAACAACTGACAAGTAGGACCTCATAAAACTAAAATGCTTCTATACAACTGAAGACCAATAAATACAGTGAAGAGAAAGTTCACTAAGTGGGAAATAATTGTTCCAGCTACATATCTGACAGGGAATTAATATCCAGACTGTATAAAGAACTCAAATTCAGAAACAGTTAAGATACAAATGAGCCATGTAAAAAGGGGTTATGAATTTGAGCAGAGAGGTCTTAAAGGAAGAAATAAAAATAGCCAATAAATATCTGAGAAGTGTTCATTGTCCATAACAATTAAGAAAATGAAAACTGTAACAACTTCGATATTTTCTCTTTTCTTAGTCAGATGACTAAGATCAACAAAATATCTGAAACAGATGCTGGAGAGGGAAAAAGTCATTCACTGTCGGTGTGATTTCAGTTGGGTACAGCCACTCTGGAAATTTGCATGGAGAATTCTCAAACAGCTAAAAATAAATATACCATATGACCCAGCCATACCACACCTTACCATATGCTTGAAGGACTCAAAATTCTACTACACAGATACTTATTCAGCCATGTCCAGTGCTGTTACACTCACAATAGCCAGGATATGGAAACAACTTAAAAATTGTGTTCCATGTACATATTCAAATATTATTCAGTTATAAAGAAATGTGAAATAAAACAGCAAGGAAGCAGACAAAACTAGAAAATGGTATACTGAGTGAGGTCACCTGGGCACAAGATTATATGTCCTCTCTCTTTTGTAATTCTTAGCTATAAACCTTCAGATGTGAGTACACAATCTGGATAACTATGCAAACCATTAAAGGATATAAGAGTACCACAGGGGCAGGGATCCCTAGAAAAGGGAATATCAGAATACAAATGATATGAAGGAATGTGAAAAATAGGGAGGGAACTTCAGTGGTGAAAAAAGAGAAAGATCAAGAAAACAGAAGGAGGGTGAGGGAATTTTCAATAAAGTACTAACAAGTAGAAACTAATCATGCATCAAAATTTTCAATCTCCACCATCAAGTGGCATTTATTTCAGGAATACAAGGATAGTTCAATATATAGAAATCTGTGAATGCAATACCACATCAACAAAATAAAATAAAAAGCTGATAGTAATTTTAGCATATATAGACAAATTCACTATTTCTTACTTATTAAAATAAGCAGCAATCAATGTATAGAAAACTGGACACAATAAAGGCTATGTAGCATTAGCATGTAGTCAATATCATAAAGAATGTGGTAAATATGCAACAATTTCTTTTAGGGGCCATGCGAAGGAACCAACAGGCATCACTGAAACTCATGGAACCCAGCTGGTTGGTTGGCAAAGCCACACCTGAGTCAGCATTGGGGAGGCAAAGGCCCAGGGTCTACATGTCCTGAGACCTCATTCTGTTAATTGAGTATAGCTCTGGTTGCTATTTTCATGGTCAACACATCCTTATAATCTATGTGTTGTATGAAAACTTTCAGGGAGTTTCGAGCCCCTCACTGGGCAGTGCTCCTGGTACTTACAATAATAGTGATTGACTTTTTTCCAAGTATTGCTGCTGGAACAGTTTTATGACTCAGCCACCACCTTTAAAATGAATTTAGACATTTAGATTGTCAGTAAGGATAAGTTAAGATGTGTTTGACAATGGCTTTCGAGTTAGAAAAATCATTGGGAACAATTTAAAGTTCGGAAAGGCACATGGTTGAATGAGGGACTCGATTGATGTCAAGAATCAAGAACAATGACAACCTGGCTACTTCTGGCTGGCATATCTTTCTTGCTAGGATGGGTTGGTGATCAAAGGTGATGATTAATTCCTTGTATCCATATCTGCCCTCAGCATCCTGAGATATATATATATATATAACTGTTGATGAGTGGGTATGCACCCTGAGAATTTAAAATAGAGTTGACTGGTTGTTTCTCATATATAAATGTTTAGATTTGTGATTCCTTTAAATTTTTTATAAGATTACCTTTTGAGACAAATAAGATAATTTGTTCTTTCTTTGTAACTACAAAATGCAGTCTGCCAGCAAAAAGAATTGGCTGAGAAAAATACTTTGCTTGATACACTCTCTTAATCTATAGCAAGTTGCTTGGGTATGAATGTACATGGGTCTTTGGCACAACTAGTTTTTTTACCTGTAATATGTAAAATGTTTGATCATGTAAGGTATTTGGAAAACATGCTGCTTTTTAAGCTATAAGGGAAAAAATAAAGTTACCTAGAAGTAAGGCATCAAGAGGGACAGAAGAGAAACATCAGGTTAGAAGAACAGAACAAAAAGAAATAGGGTAGAACACACAACATAAAGAATAATAAAATGAAGAACTAAGCTTTGGCCTTTAGAAAAGTCCTCATGTGTCTGTTTGTCTGTCCAATAGTTCACCTGCTCTTGCATCTCCTCTTCAGTTTCTCTGACCTGCTGAAGGCTTGCCATTCATCAGCACCCTAGATGAGATCCTGACATGTTGGAGACATGTGTGTGTGTGTGTGTGTGTGTGTGTGTGTGTGTGTGTGTGTGTGTGTTTCCCTTTTTCACTGGCCCCAGAGATTTAAGTTTTACTTTCTCAGATAGAGAAGTCAAGTTGAGTGATTATTCCACAACTCCGTGGATCCCCCTCAGTCCCTGAGCTGCTGAAGGCCGGTCCTCATGGCAGCAATAAATTTCTTCTATGATCTGAAACAAGAGAGGGATGTCTATTTTTACTATTCTTTTTCAAAACAGCAATAAAAATTTAATTCAGTGAAGATCTGGAAGAGAAAAAAAAAATTTAAATGTCATCTTATGGGTCCCTAGTTGAGTGTGGCTTACAGTTAATGGCACTTCATATAGAGCACCTTTCGAAACAAAGAATAAATCCCAAACCACAGGAAATTATGAGAGAGCACTCAATGATGGGAAAGTAGAATAATATGCCTTGAGAAGTAGGTATATATGGAAAGAACAAGAAACCTAGTGCCAAAGGCCTGGGGTGCTTGTAGTTTTCCTGGAAGTAGGCATGAAACTGATCTGCTCAGGATGAGGGAACCATTCAGTGCCAAGACTGAAATCCACTATCTGGGGCCAACCGAGGAAAGAATAATCACATTTACTACTATCAGCTTCAGTCTTGTGATAATCTAAAGGCAATTCAGAGTAGCCCAAAGCTCAGGACTGTGCTAATGCAATTTATTACTACACCTTTAACTCTTAACTTTGAATCAGCTATGAACTGTCTTGGTGGCTCGCTTTAAATCGGGAAGTTGTGTGCACCAAACTCTAGATTCATTTTTTTTTTGGATTTTTATTTATTTATTTATTTTTTGATATAAAACTTTTTTTTAAATTTATTTTACAACACCATTCAGTTCAACATAATAGCCACAGATTCCCCTGTTCTCCCCCTCTTGCCCCCTCCCCCTTCCCCCAGCCGACCCCCCATTCCCACCTCCTCCAGATCAAGGTCTCCCCCCGAGGACCGGGGTCGACCTGGCAGACTCAGTCCAGGCAGGTCCAGTCCCCCCCTCCCAGACCAAGCCAAGCGTCCCTGCATAAGTCCCAGGATTCAAACAGCCAACTCATGCAACGAGCCCAGGACCCGGCACCAACGCACAGCTGCCTCCCAAACAGATCAAGCCAAATGACTGTCTCACCCATTCAGGGGGCCTGATCCAGTTGGGGGCCCCTCAGCCTTTGGTTCATAGATCCTGTGCTTCCATTCATTTGGTTATTTGTCCCTGTGCTTTATCCAACCTTGGCTTCAACAATTCTCTCTCATATAAACCCTCTTCTTTCTCACTAATTAGACTCCCAGTGCTCCACCAGGGGCCCAGCTGTGGATGTCTGCATCCAGATTCCTCAGTCCTTGGATGGGGTTTATGGCACAACTATCAGGGTGTCTGGCCATCCCATCACCAGAGTAGGTCAGTTCCTGCTGTCTCTCGACCATTGCCAGCAGTCTTTTGCGGGGGTATCTTTGTGGATCTCCGTGGGCCTCCCTAGCTCTCTGCTTCCTCCCCTTCTCATGTGGTCTTCATTTACCATGGTCTCCTATTCCTTGTTCTCCCTCTCTTTTCTTGATCCAGCTAGGATCTCCCACTCTCTTTCCCTCGATCAAGACCAGATAAACTATTTAAACAGTCCAATAACCCCTAAGGAAATAGAAACAGTCATTAAAAGTCTCCCAACCAAAAAAAGCCCAGGACCAGATGGATTCAGCGCAGAATTCTACCAGATCTTCAAAGAAGAGTTAATACCATTATTCTCTAAATTGTTCCACATAATAGAAACAGAAGGAACATTACCAAACTCCTTCTATGAGGCTACAATTACCCTGATTCCTAAACCAAACAAGGATGCAACAAAGAAAGAGAACTACAGACCGATCTCCCTCATGAACATTGATGCAAAAATACTCAATAAAATACTGGCAAACAGACTCCAAGAACACATCAGAACAATTATCCACCATGATCAAGTAGGCTTCATCCCAGGGATGCAAGGGTGGTTCAACATACGAAAGTCCATCAATGTAATACACCATATAAACAAACTCTAGATTCATTTTAAGCCGCAGTCATCAGGTTGGAAATGTGAAGATGCCTCCTTGAGAACCTGGCCATTCTCTAAATCAAGTAACTCTCATTTTACTCGACACGTCTGAGTAGTTTCACAACTCAAGAGAGTATCCGTACTTTAGATTATATTGTATTCTGTTGCTTAAATTGTTAACCAGGGATTTGTGCATCCATTCTCTTTATATAGAATTTCTTAATCGCATCTGCATTTTGGTAGCTGCAACTAACACTGCTATAATTGTGTATACATAGGTATCTGTTTGAACATAAATTTTTATCTACTTTTGTAAATACTAAGGCATATGATTATTCAAACATGAGATGATGCAATGCTTAGTTTTAAGAAAATTGACAAATTGTTTCACAAAATACTTTTTTAAAAATGTTTCAACCCCATTGGCAAAAACATGAATTCCAATTGAGTCATATGCTTGCCAGGTGTTCTGAGCCATTTTAATGTTGTGAATTGACATATCATTATGGAACAGTTTTCTTTTCCCTGATGTATTTGATGGGGTGGAGGACATTTTTACGTTCACATTTGCCATTTAATGTCCTTTTAGCTAAGTGTCTGTGCATTCCTTTAACATTTTTTGTTTTTGTTTTTTGTTTTTTGTTTCAAGACAGGGTTTCTCTGTGTTATTTTGGTGCTGTCCTGGATCTCACTCTATAGACCAGACTGGCTTGAACTCACGAGATCCACCTGGCTCTGCCTCCCAAGTGCCGGGATTAAAGGTGTGTGCTACTGATGTCTGGCCAACTTTAACACTGTTAATAAAATCCTTTTCATACTGTTAAAAATTAATTGATCTTATTTATTTTGAATATACCCATATTTCAGATATCCATATTTTGAAAATATATTATCTGTTATGGCTTGTTTTTTCATTTTTTTAACAATGTCTTTCAGACTAGATATATTTAATTCAAGTGAAATCAAGCTCACATTTCCTTTCCACAAATCATGATTCAGTTGAGGCATCCAGAAGTCCATTTTTCAAGTTAGCAAGGCACTATGGAGCCTAATGTCTCACCTTTCTACATCCTAAAGCTTATCCTGTATGAGAATTGCTGAAACTTTATGGGTCTATCAGTAGCATCTCTGACTGAGGTGAATAGGGGGTTGTGAACATTGATCTTGATGAATAGGTCCTAGTTGATGCTGGCCCTGACTTCATTCATCTACTAGTTCACTTCTATGAAGAAGAAAGTTTATAACTTTCTAGAAAGTTCTGGAGGCCACTGTCCAAATATGATTGTTAATGGAATATTAGTTGACAATGTGTTAAAATCACTTGTGCCATGGAATATTTGTTTAATGATGCAAAGATGTATTGCCTTCTTTTATGTTGCATTTGTTCAACTCTGTGAAGCTGTGTTACTTTGCCTGCCTGGAACACCTGATTGGTCTGATAAAGAGCAGAACAGCCAATATTTAGGCAGGAGAGAGATAAGCAGGGCTGCCAGGCAGAGGGAATAAATAAGAGGAGCAAAAGCAAAGAGGAATAACTGACAAAAAAGGAGGAGAGGAGGATGCCAGGGGCCAGCATCCCAGCCACACAACAAGACACAAAATAAGAAGGAAAGAAAACTACACACAAACAGAGAAAGATAAAAGCCCAGAGGCAAATAGATGGATAATTTAAGTTAAGAAAAGCTGGCTAGAAACAAGTCAAGCTAAGGCCAGGCATTCATAAATAAGAGTAAGATTTCATGTGGCTATTTGGGAACTGGGTGGCAGGCTACCGATGAGTAAAGAGCAAAGAGTAACAAGTAAAAAATCTAATGACGTATGGTGGTCAGCAGTGAGAATGTGGTACCTCAATGCACTTCTAGTTTGACTAAACTTGGCAAAGGCAAAACTGTTGTCGAGCAAAGCAGAGCTCCTGCAAAACCTCCTACAGAGCCTAACAATTTACATTCAGCTAAAATTCCATCTTAGGCACAAAGACAAAACTATCAACCAGTTACATCCTGAGAGAGTCTAGAGGACACTGTTGCTACAGCACTAACTTTGACCCAATTTTCATCCAGTAGTAAGTTCGTTCAGCGTCTTACATATTTTATATACTTTCTGCCATTTCCATAGTTGTTGATATCCAGCTTTAACTCCTTGTGGTCCAAATAAAATGCTGGGTGTAATTTCAGTTTTTCTATATTTGGTGAGACTTGCTTTGTGTTCTGACTTGTGGTCAGTTATGGAGAAAGTTACATGAGCTTCTAAAGAGAGATTTTGTTTTACAGTGTTTGAGTGGAATGTTCTGTAGATGTCAGTTATAACCATTAACAAAGTTATTTAACTCCAGCATTTCTTTTTCAGTTTTTGTCTACATGACCTTGCCATCAACAAGAGTGAGGTTTTGAAGCCACCCACTGTCACTGTGCTAGAAACAATGTGTGATTTTAGCTGTAGTTGTGTTTCTTTTATGAAACTGTGTACACATAAATTTAATGCATAAGTGTTTAGAATTGTAATATCCTCTTGGTAGATGTATCTTTTAATGAGTATTATTGTCATATTTATCACTTCTGGTAGTCTTGATTCAAAGCTAATTTTTCAACTATTAAAATAATTACATCTAATTGCTTTAGGTCCATTTCTTGAAATATATTTTCCCTTTCTTTCACTCTAAGCTGAACTCTGCCTTTAATGGTGAGGTGTGTTTCTTGGATGCAGCAATAAATTTGCCGAGACATCTCTGTGTTTGCTCTGAATACTTTAGCCATCAATAGATGTTTGCCTGATGTTAGGATTTTCTTTTTCCACAATTCCCTCTTCCTCACAAATTGTAGGCACCCCCACTCATCCATTGTTCTATATTTACTTTCTCTTTCCTAACAAGATCTATCTCTTCCCTTTAGTCACTTACTCTATGCCTGCCTCTGTAGTTCGAGGGATTGTAGTTTGACTGGCTTAACACTGACTTAACAGCTGACTTAACAGCTAATATTCATGTATGATTGATCACATACCAAATTTGCCTGTATATGGGTCTTAGATGCCTCACACAGAATAACTTTTATCTAGTTCCATTTATTTGCCTGCAAATTTCATGATGTCATTTTTTTTAAACAGCTGAACAATATTTTATTGTGTAAATGGACCACATTTTCCTTATCCACTCTTCTGTTGAGAGGCATCTAGGTTGTTTCCAGTTTCGGGCTATTGTGAAGAGGGCAACAATGAACATAATTGAGAAAGTATCTGTGTGGTAGGCTATAGCATCCTTTGTGATTATGACCAAGAGTGGTATAAATAAATCATGAGATACTTTGATTACCATCCACCTGAGAAACCACCACACTAATTTTTTTGGTGGTTGTCCAAGTTTGAAATCCCACTAGCAGTGGATGAATATTTTCCTGATTCTAATACTCACCAGCATGAGCTGTCATTTGTTTTGTTTATATTAGCCATTTTGACACATGTAAAATGAAATCTCAAAAATAGTTTTTATTTGCATTTCCCTGATGGTTAAGGGTGTTAAACATTTCTTTAAGTGCTTCTCAGCAATTTGAGTTACCTCTGCTAAGAATCATTTTTTTAGATATGTGCTACATTTTAATTGGTTTTTTCTTGACATCTTCTTGAGTTCCTTATATTTTTAATATTAGCACCATCGAATGTTTAGTTGGGAAAATCTTTTCCCATTCTGTAGCCTTCCTCTTTGCCCAACTTTTACTTTGCAAAAGTTTCTAAATTTCATTAGGTCTCATTTACTAATTGTTGAGTTTAGTTATTATGCTAATGGTATTCTATTCAGAAAGTCATTCCCTTTGCCAATGAGCTCATGACAAGTCCCAGTTTTCTCTTCTATCAGGAAAAGTATGTCTGGTTTTGTGTTGAGATCTTTGATCCATTTGGATTTGAGTTTTGAACTGGGTAGTAAGCATGGATCTGTTTGCATTCTTCTACATGCAGACATCCAGTGTTTCTAGTACAATTTATTGATGATGCTTTTTTCCGGTGTGTATTTATGGCTTGTTTATAAAAAGAATATCAAGTGTCCATAGATGGGTGGATTTGTGTCAGGGTCTTAAATTCTATTCCACTGATCAACATGTCTGTTTTGTGCCAATACCATGCTGTTTCTATTACTATAGCTATGTAGGACAACTTAAAAACTAAGGTGGTGATACATCTACCAGTTCTTTTATTATTTAAGTTTGTTTTAGGTATCCTTGAGTGGGTTTTGTGTGCTTTTGTTATTGCTGTGTGTCTATGTATGTTTCTATATTAAGCCTAAAATTGTCCTTTCAAGATTTGTGAAGAATTATGTTGGAATTTTAGTGGGGATTGGATCCATTCTGTAGATTATTTTTGGTAGGATAGCTCTTTTTATTGTTAATGCTACTGATCCATAAACATGGATGATCTTTCCAACTCCTGGTATCTTTTTTTAAATGCCTTTCTTCAGTTACTTGAAGTTTTTGATACCACAAGATATTTTATATTGTTTCAGACTAGTGTGAAAGGTATTGTTTCCTTTATTTCTTTATTAGACTATTTGTCATTTAAACATAGGAGAGCTACCAACTTTTTTCAGTTAATCTTGTATCCAGCTACTTTGCTGAAAATATTTATCAGCTTTAAGAGTTTTCTGGTATAGTTTTTAGGGTCACTTATATGTTATACTATCATGTGCAAATAAAGACACTTCATCTTTTTCTTTTCTACTTTGTATTCCTTTGATGGGCATACAAAATAAAAAAGACTTCAGTCCTCTTATTTTGCAAGTAAGTACTATATTGAGTAGGTACAGATAGTGGACAACATGGTCATGTTCCTGACTTTAGGGGAATTGCCTTAAGTTTCTCTTCATTTAAATTGATGTTGTCTGTGGCTACAGCCTTGTTAGACTTTATTATGTTGAGATATGTTCCTTTTATCCCTAATCTCTCTTGGGCTTTTATACTGAAGGAGTGTTGGATTAGGTCAGAGGCCTCTTTGCATCTAATGAGATGACCATGTATTATTTTTGTCTTTCTGTTTGTTTATATGGTGGATACATTTATCAGTTTATGTATATTGAACCATCCCTGCATCTCTAGAATGAAGCCTACTTGATCATGGAGGACATAAGACATATTGGTCTGTAATTCTCTTTAATTTTTTGTATATTTGTGTGGTTTAGGTATCATGGTAACTATGGCATCATAAAATGAATTAGACAATGTTCCTTCTGTTTTACCTGGTGTAATAATTAAGGAGTGTTGGAAATAACTCTTCTGTAGACGTTTGGTAGAATTCTGTGATAAAACCATCTGACCCTGGGCATTTTTTTTTTTTTGCTTTTGTTTTTTGTTTGTTTGTTTTTGACTTAATGACTACTTCTCTTTCACTAGATCTTATATGTCTATTTAAATTGCTTAACTGATCTTGATTCAACTTTGGTATGTGATATAGATCAGGAAAATTATCCATTTATGTTAGATTTACCAATTTGGTGCAGTACAGGTTTTTAAAGTACGTCCTTATAGTTGTCTGCATTTCCTCAGTGTCCTTATGCTTCTCTTTTCATTATAAGTTGTTAGTTTGTATATCCTTTGTCTGCCTTTTAGTTAAAGTGGATAAGGGTTTGTTGATCTTATTGATTTTCTCAAAGCACCAACTCTTTGTTTCATTAATTCTTTGCATGGTTTTGTTGTTGTCAGTCTATTCCTTTTTGGTGTTAGGTTTTTTTGTTTTTTTTTTTTTCTTTTTGTTCTAGAGCTTTCTGGTGCACCATTAATTTGTTAGTATGAGACCTCTCTATTTTTTTCTTCTTTTTTTTAAATGTAGTTAATTAGTGCTATGAACTTGCCTTTTAGAAGTGTATTCATTGTGTCTCATAAGTCTGAATATGTTTACTGTTCATTTTCATTCAGTTCTAGAATGTCTTTGATTTCTTTCTTAATTTATGTCTTTACACATTTTTTTTTTCATTCAGTAGAGAGTTGTTTAGTTTCCATAAGCTTGGAAGCTTTCTGTTGTCTCTGATATATGGCTTTAATCTGTAGTGGTCGGATGTAATACAGGGTATTATTTTGATTTTTGTGTATTATGTTTAGATTTGCTTTGTGTCCATGTGCGTGGTCAATTTTGGATAAAGTTCCTTGAGGTACTGAGAAGAAGGCCTATTCATTTTGTTTTTTTAATATGTTCTATACATATCTGTTAGTTCCATTTGGTTTGTAACTTCAATTAATCTTAGCATTTCTTTGTTTAGATTTTTTTTTTCTGGATGAGCTGTCTATTAGCAAAAATGAGCCGATGAAGTCTTCCATTATCAAAAAGAGGTATTAAGAAGTCATGTATATATGACAAGTGGCAGATGACCCTGGATTGTAGGAGAGGATAATAGAATATAAAAATGTCTTGCCCAAATTTAGTATAAATTTATGTAATGGATATAATTTTCTCTAAAATTTAATACAATGATGAATATAGAGATTGCAAAATATGTTGATTGTAGGTTTAAAGGGAAAAGAACAATATAAATCATATAAAATAGACAAAAAAGTATGCCAGGTAAACAGCAAAAGCTGGCTTAAGCTGGTATCAGGAAAGCTGTAGAAGGATTTTAGATCCTGGGTGGTCAATTCAAGTTGTCATGATACAGGTTTAGTTTAAAAAGCTTCAATAATTGAATCTTTTAGATCCTACATGAACAAATACCTCCTGAGATAAAAATGTCTATAAAATATATAGTGATGGAAAACTTTGGTATATCCTGTTGTGACAGATCTGTAAATCCTGCAAAACAGAAGCACAAAAACATTATTTTTACTTGATATATAAAGCACATTTGGCGTATATTATTGTCTATGATATATGTAAAAGTGTTACAAATCTTTTTTTCTGGGCTCTTTCTGTTGCTTAGTAACAGGAATGGGAGAAATGATAAAAATAGGTCACCGCTTAGTGAAGGATTTTCTTGCTTTTTTATATCAGGAAATATCATTTGGGGATAATAATAGACATAAATCATGGGTATTCTGTACACTTCTTTGAAACTACACAAGATCTGTGAGTCCGACTATTTTTTCATCATCTCAAAACATTTTCCCTTCTTGTGAAATGTTAAAAATAAAGTAAGTTGTGCATCTTATGTTTCCATAAATGTTAATAATTTTTCTTAATAGCTGATGAGCACTTCATATTATATATGAAATAGAGTGAAGTCATTATTAATGTAGAGGAGCTGCCCATGTTTATGACAGCAATAACTGTTGAGGGACATAAATACTCAAAGGATTAATTGTTTTTCTGCAAACAAAACAGGGAATTTATTATTTTGTTAAATATTTGATTTTATGCTAATGGCTGATGTACATATCTAGGGCATTTACTTCAGACTGATTTATGTAACCACTTTGCAGGTGTGCTACATTAATTACAATCACATTTGTTTAGTAATATTCTAATTGCATGTTTGTTTATATAACAGTTAAATCTAAAATAATTAGAATTTTTTCCTTAGTCCTTAGATAAAACCTGACTTACTTTCCTACGGAATGATTTGGTTCCATTTTTTTTTCTTTTTTATGGATCCTAGCTATGAACATTTAGGTTTGTGTATATAACCCAAGTTATAAGGCATGGATGATAATGCTCCCCCTAAGGGTCACATTTTACCTAACAAAAAGGCCAGTGCCCCAAATGGGAAATTTATCTTTATGTGTTTGACAGAGAATTCCAAGAGTCTTCCAAAACAATACAGGCTATTGACATTGTCCTTGATTGCCCCCTGAATTCCATGGTAAAACCCTATTACTGAAGATGCCACACACTTTAGTCACAGAACATTGAAGAACTGAGCTGTAACTGATTCCGAAGCCTATTCCCTCAGGACTAGCTCTCATGGTATCTGGAAGTGCTGCCGAAGCTGCCAAAGGAGAAAAGCAATTAAAAGCCCCATCCAACTGTAAATCCTGCAATGTACAGCAGTGATCACCTCAGCAATATAAATCCAGTGGTGTAAGAGTAGCACTTTTGTCTCATAGTTAACCAGCAGCTGTCTAACTGAACTAAAGCCCTGCTCTATAGGAGGAAATCCATGCCTGCCCATGCCTGTTACTGTAGGTCTAGCCAGCTATCTGTGGCTGAAGTGGCCATATACTCTAGAGGAAAACCTACTACTGTCGTTTTCCTAAACTAATATAATTTCTAAATGTATTCTAATACTTATCTTTATACCCACAGATACATCTAGCTTTCAAACCTTCTTCAAAGAAGCTTCATTTTGCAATAGATGGAGTTGATTACAGAGCTCCACAACTGGTCCAAATGCAGAGTTCAACTGATGATGGCATGGCAAGCCCCAACTGATAGGTAACATATCTGAAAGGGGACAGAAAGATTGTAACAACCAAAGGACCAGGACATATGTTACTACTTATTATTTTATAGAAATGACAATGAGGATGCACTGGTGAAGTCTCAACAATTTGATCACTGAAATATGATCTGAATAATAATGTCAGGTGATGCAATAATGTAAATAGGGAGAAATTTACAAGGTCCAACTCCTTGATTACTAGCTGTAGGCAACCAAAGGTTGCTGAGAAAAGGAGAATCAGTTTTCTCCAGGATGAGTTCCTTGGTCAGTTATCCAGTCTGAAGTGGTCAACTCAAAACACATGTACACATAAAAAGCAAGAAATGGATTCAGTAAGATCTTTCTCTGTCTCTGTCTCTCTGTTCTCTTCCTCAGTCTCCTTGTTTTCTCTCTGTCTCTCTGTCTTGTAGCTGGAGTTTTCTCCAGTCCTGCCTGGTCCACAGTCAGGACAAATCTCTCTCACCTGCCAGTCCCACAGCCACTTTGACCCAACAGAGTAAACACATACAGACTTATATTGTTTAAACTCTTTGGCCTAATGGCTCAGGCTTCTAGCTATCCAGTTCTTACATCTTAAATTAATCCATTTCTATAAATCCATACCTTGCCACATGACTCGTGGCATACCAGCATCTTCACATACTGCTTGTCATGGCCGCAGCTGGCAGTGTCTCCTCCCACCTTCCTGTTCTCTCAATTCTCCTCTCTGTTATTCCCGCCTATACTTCCTGTGTGGCCACTGGCCAATCAGTGTTTTATTTATTGACCAATCAGAGGAACAGATTTGACATACAGACCATCCCACAGCACTGTCTCTCTGTCTCATCTGTGTGTGTATGTGTGTGTGCATATACACATGTAGTATGCACATGTGGTGGTCTGAGAACAACTTTTGACTGCGGTGTCAGTGATACTGTGTACTACAGGAGATCTGGCTCTATAGCTTTTAGGCAGTTTTCCTGTATCAGTTCCTTCCTCACCAAAGAGGTGGTGGATTGCATATGCTTGCCACTACATCGAGCAAGTTTTGGGGGACATCTGTTTTACCTATTGAGCAATCTTGGAAAGGCTAAAATTATGTTGACTTCAGGAAACAAAAGAGAAAATAATACTAAAAGTAAATGTTCAAACAAAGTGAACTGTACTATGGAGAAATTGTATGATTTTAATATTTTTTAGGGAAACCTATCCCAATGTATCCTAAGGAAAAATTAAATCTGGAAAATTTCATGTTGTAGTTGGTAACAAAGTTAAGAAGCTGAAGAAATGATCAAAAATATAAGGACATATTTTAGTAATGAGTTTTAAAAATGGAAAGTTTTACATGTGTGGGAAGACAACAATATTATAATAGAAAATGGAAAAGTGTAGTACTATAATACAGAAAATTATTCACTTGTTGCCCACAATAGAGACAGTTTATATTTAGGAATTTGTATTTGTGCTTCCTATAAATGTCGAAATGCATAAATGCAGCATGTTCTTTCTCATCTTCTGTTTCTAAATTCATGTATTTTGTTTGGTTTGTTTACCTTATGTTTGTTACATTTTTGTTGCTGTCTGGAAAAAAATACCATGACCAAGGCAACTTACAGAAGAAAATGAGTTTGTTTTGGGTATGTTTCCAGAGGGCTAGTATCCATAATGGTAGAGAGAGAGAGCCTGAGAGCAGGCAGCAGGCATGGTGGCAGAAGCAGGCAGCTAAACACTAACGTTGTGTACTGCTGGCATGAAGCAGAGATTGTGTGTGTGTGTGTGTGTGTGTGTGTGTGTGTGTGTGTGTGTGTGTTTCAAATCTTTCCACTCTCAAAGCTAACTCTACTGAGATACTTCATTCAACAAGGCCACAACCTTCTAAACCTCCCCAAACACTATGACCAATTGAATAACAAATACTCAAATACATAATCATTTTGGAGGTGTTCTCATTCAAAGCACAATAAGAGTGGAAAACAAATGTAAGTGAGAAAACAGAAAGGAGACTTTTAGGGGGGCATATTTTAAGGGAGAGTGAATGCTAGAACATAAGTAAAATGAAAGTAGTTAGGTGGAATAATGGGGATTGGAAAGACATCAGGAGGGAGTGTTTTGGGAGTTCTGGGAAAATTAAAGTTGAATAGGACTGATATTAGATATGCATTTTTATATGGGAAAGTTGACTGTAAATGCTGCACCAGACACCTGGACCTTGCCTAAAAAAATCAAGGAAGAGCATGTGCAAATGGGGCAGACCAGTTACTATTTTCTCATGCCTGTTAAAGAAAGAATACCAAGATATGATGATTGTTAAGAATCATCATTCTGTTTACTGGGAAAGTATTTTATAAAAGTATTTTAATGGAAGGAAGGTGCAATGATTTTGCAAATCTTAAATTGCATGCTAGTAAACTTAGAGTAAAATTGACAGAGTCACAACGAATACGATATATTAAATGCCCGAGAAATAAAATGATATTCAAAATCAAATTTCAATTTTACTTAACACACAGGAAGTGAAAAAATAAAAGAATGAGTTTGAATTTATGTAGTCTTTGTCTCTGAAAAAGAGCACAAGAGAAATATAATAAAATTTACTCATTGTTCAAATGGGTACAAGAATGAATCTAGTATGTGAACAAAGATTGATGGACTCTACTCACAATTCAGGGACAATGGAAAAGTCACCAAAAATGACTTTCCTAAAAGTGTTGAATTTACCATGACAATTTCCTTATATTGTTGTGCCTGGTTTTTCCAGTTGTCAGTTGATGTACCAGGCAGATGAGGCAAAGCCTGTGACCTACATTTGGCCCCTAAATCTCCATGTTTACTTTATGCTTTCACCAAATGTGGGGAATCACATCTTCTAAAACTCAAAATTATAATAATCCTTTACTGAATAGATTAAGAATATCTTCTGTTTCATTAGACATTTCTTTCAAATTCTTATTCTAGAAATCTGTTAGTTCTCTTAACTTTTTCCGTAGGAAACCTTAGAAAATAAATGATATAATAGCTTAGCTATTAGTTCTCCCTACCCAAAAATGGGATGCTGGAAGTGGTATATTAATTCAATATATAAGAAATGTGTTCCTCACCAGGCGGTGGTGGCACACCTTTAATCCCAGCACTTGGGAGGCAGAGGCAGGCAGATCTCTGAGTCTGAGGCAAGCCTGTTCTACAAAGCAAGTTCCAGGACAGGTGCAAAGTTACACAAAGAAACCCTGTCTGGAAAAACAAGAAAGAAAGAAAGAAAGAAAGAAAGAAAGAAAGAAAGAAAGAAAGAAAGAAAGGAAGGAAGGAAGGAAGGAAGGAAGGAAGGAAGGAAGGAAGGAAGGAAGGAAGGAAGGAAGGAAGGAAGGAAGAAATGTGTTCCTCAGGCAAGTAGTCAGGTAAGTGAGTGACTAGTGTAGATCCAGTTCCTCTTCCTGGAGAGAGGCAGTCCTGATTCTTGGGTATGAGTGGGTTTTTTCATACAATTTGAGTATTTTCCTAGAGACGCAGACAAATGTGCATGGTGGAGATTGTAAATGGACCATGCTGGAATGGAAGTTCATACATAGGAGAATATTTGGTCAATGTAAATTGACATTTATGGCTTTCAAAAAGAATGGCATAGTGTTAGGTGTGTAGGGAAGAGGAATGAGAAGAATTGGTAAAAGGGTGAATATCATCAAAAACACTCATTCAAAAACTCTTAAAGAAATACTAAATAAATTTAAAAGTGCACAGTGTTAGGAGGGGTGAAGCTCTTAAAATTACTGTGAGGAGTCTAATATGATCAGAACATATTGTGAGAAGTTCTAAAAGAAGAGCAACACCAAAAAATTAAAAAAAAAAAAAACCCAAACAGTAATTCAGAATCCTGTATGACTCCTACTGTATCAGTTACTTGTATCACAATAGATGATTCCCATTCATATGTAAACTGAATATGACTTCTACTTGTCATTAAGAAATAGTCAATGCTGCATTTTCCAATCTAGCAACTGCTTATGTTTACTTTTGAAGCAAATGTCCTTTAACAGCAATATACTAATTTTATTTAAAATAAGTGTATAGTTTTACATAAAACTTAAGTCCTTTATGTTTGTTGTCTCTAAATTTGTTGGACTGGAAAGAAAGAAGGCATATTTTTATATAATTTATTTTTAATTATTTGTATAAGCATAGGTCTGTGTGGAGGTATGTGTGCATAAGTGCAGTGCCTGTGGAAGCCAAAAGAGGGTGTCAGAAACCCTGAAGCTGGAGCTACACAAGGTTGTGTGCTGCCTGTGGGAGCTGAGGACTGATTTCAGGTACTGTCCAGGAAAAGTGATGTGCTCTTGAACTCTATATCATCTCTCCAGCCATGGAAGCTACATTTAAAAGTTTCACTCATAGTGTACAAAACAGCATGAGATGTCATCTTTCCTGGAGAACTCTGCAGCCATATGCAAGTGTCTGTATGAGCAAGCCTGGAAAGGGGATTAAAGAATTCTGATCATTCTCACTTTGTTTCTATTTCATAATAACAAGGTGTCATGCTTCTGTGGTTGATCACACTGCATCTTTTCTTATACTACTTTATTGTTTGGCAGTTCTCTGAGTGAGCTTTGGGCAGTGTGCATGCTGGGTTCACTCTACCTCTGAAAAATAATAGTCTCAGAACTTTGTTTTGACATTTGATTTCGATATAGGTCCTTGCCAAGTTGTCCAGGTCTCACAAAATATGAAACTAGAATTTCTAGTTCCAGAAAACAATACTGAAAATTTTAGAATAATATTATTTAAGCCACTACCAATTTAGACAGCATGCTGGCATAACTGGTATTGGACACTATCCATAATAGTTGTGCCTCTAACTCACTCTGTAGCCCTGGAAGATCTTGAAATTTCTGAGCCTTCTGATTGGTCTCCCATGTAGCTGGGCTTCTGACCTCATACACCTGCTAATGATGCTGCTTTCTACCTCAACTCCCTGATATAAGACCTTGTTATAAATCCTGTGGATATACTGTGAGTTCAACATATATACTACAAAGTCTTTACTGACTAAAAAATAATTATGAAATACAGTGATGTCAAAAGCTATAAAGTATATGCATATTATGAAAAATATTAAAATGTGGCGCCCAACGTGTTGGCAAGAGTTTCTACCCAAAACCTGAGAAAAAAAGATTATAAAATGGAGCTGAAAACAGTTCCCAGTTGTCTCTCTCAAGTTAGTGGCAGCCTGCCCGTTTGAGCTACTATGGTGGGTTCCTGACATGTGCACTCAACCTACAGTATGGCAGGAATGAGGCCTCTACAAGTGGCACATTAAGCTGCGTGGTAGATTTAGCTTTTCCTAGTACAAAAAAAAAAAAGAGGTTTCTGGGCTACATGCTGCTTTGATAGAAGCATAGACCCACTATTTCTGAGAGTTGATGGCTCCCAGAGCTGGTGGAAAACATACCACTGCAATGTTGGGAAGCTGAAGTGGGCAGAGCCAGCAGCCACAGCACTGTTTCAGTTTTAGAATGCTGTAGTTTAAAGCAATAGGCTCAAGGTAATATAAAAAATAAGCCATGTAAATATTGCTACCACACAGAGAATCTGGATTATGTTCTCTTTGATATTGGTAACTGAAGAAAAACATTTGATTGCAAACGTTGTTGAGTTATACCAAAATGTATATTTTAAAAGTACCTTGACTTCAAAATTTGGATGTAAGGATATGTTGCTTTGGAAAGGAGGCTCTGCTTTTGTTTCCACAGGATTTGTTACAGATTAAGATACATCAGGTTTGACCAGCCAAGACCCCCTGAAAGGTCTCCGATGACACCATGGCCCAGATAATCCAACATCCAGATCAGATTCACGGCAACTGGCTCAGACAATACACCCTCACGGACTACTCCATAATCCTAAAATTTTCTTTGTGTCCCCATAAGATATAGTGCCCCCCTCCAGCAGGAAGTAGTAAGAGAAGCCATACCCAAATTCCCAAATATACCAAGCTGGCTTTGGAGATGTGTAAAAGTTAAAACCTTCCTTTTAAAAAAAAAAAGGAAAAAGAAAATGAATAATTTAAAATAATTTAGAAAAAAAGAAAAGGCATGAATCTTAGAGGTCTTATTAATAAGATCAAACCTGAGGCCAGTTATTGTGGTGAAGCTGGAAGATCAGAGAGACAGAACAAGCCACATCTAACCTCACCTGGCCAACTTCTCAGCTGATCTTGTTTCCTCAGACTGGAAGCCTCTGAGTCCTCATCCAGAATGAGTCTCAGCTGAACTGCTGCTAGAAGTCTGAAAGCTTAACCAGCCAAATGCTTAACCAGCCAAATGCTTCTAGTTTCTGGTCCTCATGCCTTATATACCTTTTGCTTTCTACCACCACTCCCTGGGATTAAAAGGTTTGCTTTCTGGGATTAAAGGCGTGATGAGTCACCATGCCTATCTGTATCCTTGAACACATGGATTTCTGCCTCTGGAATGCTAGGATTAAAGGTGTGTGCTATCACTGCCTATCTTAAGTATCTGGTGGCTTTTCTGTTCTCTGACCCCAGGTAAGTTTATTAAGGTACACAATATTTTGGGCAACACAGTACCACCACAAAAAAAAAAAAAGAAAAAAGAAAAAAGAAAAAGAGCAAGTGCTGTGGGATGGTCTGTATGTCAAATGTGTTGCTCTGATTGGTCAATAAATAAAACACTGATTGCCAGTAGCCAGGCAGGAAGTGTAGGCAGGACTAACAGAGAGAATTGAGAGAACAGGAAGGAGGAGGGAGACATTGCCAGCCACTTTCATGACAAGCAGCATGTGAAGACGCAGGTAAGCCATGAGCCATATGGCAAAATATAGATTTCTGGAAATGGATTAATTTAATTTATAAGAACAGTTAGCAAGAAGCCTGCCACTGCCATACAGTTTGTAAGCAATATAAGTCTCTGTGTTTACTTGGTTGGGTCTGAGTAGCTGTGGGACTGGCGGGTGACAGAGATTTGTCCTGACTATGGGCCAGGCAGGAAAACTCTAGCTACAAAAAATGTTTTATTTGTAATTTTTATTGCAATGTGTTTTTATCACATTCATTCTCCATCCTCAAAATACTCCCAGATCTACATCCTTTTCTGAAACTTCCCAATCTTTTCACCATTGCATCCTTTTTTTTCAGAAGCTTATTAAGACCAATTTGTGCTGACCAAATATTCTCAGCTTTAGCCTTCCAAGGGAATGTGGTTAATTACTAGGGGGTAAACATGTAGAGATAACTGACTATCCCTCTCCCAGCAGCTAACATATGTCAATCACTCTACAGCTAAGGGGGAAATTTTGTGCCTATCTTTCCTCCCCATGTTGGGATTTGTTTTGGCTCAGGCTTACACTTGTCTTATGCACGCTGTCACAACTGCTATGAGGTCATCTGTGTGCCTGCCCTGCTGCTTCAGATGTCACAGCTTCCTTGTAGTCAACCACTGCCTCTCCCCCTTACAGTCTTTCTGACTCTGCTTCCACAATAATTCCTGACCCTCGTGTAAAGAGGGTGAGGTACATATGCTCCCTCTAGGGATGGGCATTCTGCACTGTGTGGAAACATATAGATTCGGTAATCACTATCCACTCCATGTTACGTCTTTACACTAATGAGTTACGGGCAATACGTGTAGGTTATACAATGGGATTTAGAAATTCAATTTTATCTTATTTCACATTGGCAAAACATTATTCAGTGCCATTTAAAGCATCAACTCTTTTCCTATATTTTATATAAAATATGGGGACAAAGTAAAATGGCATATATGCATGAAATTCATGATACAACTTGTTTCTTGTTTGATAACAACAATAACGCAAAGGGACCAAGAATTTAAAGAGTCCACAGACCTGAAATCTCTACCATATGTGAACGTTCCACACATATGTCAGCCAGTTTCTTGCATGACCAGTTGATTTTGTTACTTGATATGATATTATCTGACCCATTAACAGTGTGTCTAATGACATATGCATTATACTACAACAAAGCCTATAGACCTGGAATTCTCCCTAAATTACACAGTCAATTTTAGGCCTCTAATTCTGCATCACAAAATAAAAATCTAGATTTTCTAGCTCTAGAAAACAATATTGAAAAATTTTATAGTACTGTTATTAGACTCACTGTTTATTTAGAAATACAGATGTGTTTGGTATTGTGTACTATCCATAATAATTATGTAAACATATATACTGTTAAGATATTATCATATGAAAACATATGATAATACAGAATTTAATTATATGTAAACATAAAGTTGTACTTCTGACTTTGTAATTTAATTATCCATTTAAATCTAAACATTCTTGTAATTTCAAATATATCTATCAATTCTTCTGGCTTCTAATATTATATTTGGAAATAAGAAATATTTTATTCATTTCTTCCATCTCTGGCTTAATAGTGTTTCTTTTTGTAATGGAACTGAGCATGCTTGAGTCATGTTTGAAATGCATGGATATCTTTAATTCAGTGATTATTTTACAAAAGAATTTTGAGTATTATCTCATTTGGGATCGATTTTACAAATGGATATTGATATATGGACATGGCAAATTACATCTATGAATATTTTAAGACTACCTCATCCTTGTAGGTGGAAATAAGTAGAGCTTGTATGATTGTATGATTACATATGATTTTTCAAATCACAAGATGTTTAATTTGATTATTTTAAGTTTACAAACAGTTCAAACTAATACTTGTATAAATTGGTTTTTAAGGCTTTTTTTTGTCTTTGCTATTATATGGGGCTGACTTTATTGATGTAAAATAAGACTACATTTCTAAAAATTTTAAAAAAACCTGTAAAACATGAAGGGGCATTTCTAAATATAATAAGTTTTTGATTTACAGTATCTCCGCTGTTAACTTATATAGTTATTTAACCTCTGCTTGAACTATTAAACATTTATAGACGTTTGTAAATGGTTTCTCTTGTTTTTGACACATTTTTTCTAAGTATTTTTGTTTAAAGTGGGTGTACATCTCTTGGCATGTTGTCAGGGGTGAAATGCTCTTGGGAATGCCTCTTGGGGGTTGTGTTTCTGCACTAACATACACCTCTTCTTGCAAAGCATATGCCATGTCTTCGCTCTTCTGTCACTATAGGAAAATGAGGTACCTTTTTCTCAGTAGATAATTATGCACATTTTAATACTAAAATCTCTAGAAGAATCTGAGAGTAGAAATGTGGCAAGAATTTTTAGTTTCCTCTACTCTCAAATCTTATGTCCCAGGTTATTATGAAGTACATGAAAATCAAACTTGACATTTAATTTTTTAGAAGCCGTATATATGTTTTAAATATGTAGCAGATATTTAAATGTACTTATGAAGAATGAGGAAAGACTGTTTCATATCTCTTTAAGGTTAGCACAAATAGGAAGATAAATAATATCAATTAAATTGTAATTAATGATACAATTTACAGGTTTCTTGTTCCCATTATTCTCTTTATGAACAAAATATCTTTTCAAAAACAATTACATGGAGCTCAAGTACTTGTTCATAGAAATATTTAATTTAGTGATATACGCATGTCATCAAATCAGATACACAATACAGTTGTTTGAATTAAAGCCCATCAGATAATTAATAATATTTCTTTCCCATAATGACTTATTTTAAAGGAGTGATATAATTATATCATTTTCCCTTTTTTGGTTGCACTATTATGTCAATGTGTCGAAACATATTTAAATACCCTCATGAGAAAAATAATTCACTCAGAAAAATTCAACGTATTATCACAATGTATTTCAGGCTTTCAAATTATTAACAAATGAAAGCTGAGAGGAAGTAATGTGGATTTTCACTTTTTCTGCATCATCATTTGTAGTACAGAATGCTATGAAAAGGACCTAGATACCTTAGAAACCAAAATTCAATAAACAAATTTCCCCATGTACTCTATACTCCAGTCCATGTAAAGTGTGCTCTTCACATGCTTCCTGAAATTCACAGATACATTTAATGCTTGTAAATATACCACATTTACTAGAAAACTTCTGATTATAAGCTTCATGGTCTTTTAAAATATACAGCAAAAGAGGAAGGAAAAGTAACCCTCTTTCACTGAAGTTAGTTTCAAATAGATAATAGCAAGATCTACCTAACCACTGGTAGAATGCAAAACCTAAAGAAAATTCTATAATTTTAGCTTTAATGGTTTAAAGCTTCTGATGAAAGTTTTAATTATTGAAAATGTGAATTAATGGTTAATCTAATTTATTTAAACTATTAACAGAAATACTTAAGAGAAATGTATGAGGTAGCACTTTACTTTTGTTTGGTTGAGCTCTTCTAATCACAGGCAAGAAAGAACATTTGAAAATTGTAGCCTCAATTAGTTTGTTTTATCTTCACTGTTAATTTAACCTAAATTTTTACAATAATTTTAATATGTTGTGGATCAATAAATACTATTTCAAAGAAAAAAGATAAATTGATATTATAAAATAACTGTATTATAATAAAATTTCTAAAAATACAATAAAAATCAATACATAGTTATGAAATGGAGATTTTTTTTTAAAAAACTTTAATGTACAGGAGGTTAAATTTGCAATTCCTGATAAAAGAGACTCCTAGATTATTTCTGTTAATATGATAATATCATTGATAAATACAATACTTATCTCTATTTGGTCATCTAATGTATCTCTTACACACTCACATTGGTAGTAACAATGACAGCAAATAACATAAGCAACACAATCTGTGAACCAGCAAATAAGTCCAAGGGGAGATAAATGAGAATGACCCAATGAGTTCTACTAACTATAGTGCCAACTACACTCTGACTTATAGAAGAGACCTCAGTATAGCTAACCAGAGACTGAGATTCATTGCTGTTATTTTTCTAGTTTATGGTTGCAAAGGGTATAGTAAATAAATATAAGGAAATCAGATCTAGGAAATCTATGAAACAGTTGCTAAAAAGATAAAGAAAAATATATAAATCTCAAACACATACATTCAACTCTACATCACCATCAATAGTGCATTTGAATTAGGGCAGATTTAGATGCATTTGTTTGTGCAATCAAACAAGATAAAAAGAGCTTATAGACTGACAGTCTTAGAAGCTTGGATAAAATGTGCATGAAGAGGAAATACTAGGCTAGCAATGTGCTTGTCACCAAGCCTGATGAAATTCCAGGTACCTACAGAGTAAAAGGAAAGCAATAACATACATATGTGTACAGACACACACACACACACACACACACACACACACACACACACACACAGAGAGAGAGAGAGAGAGAGAGAGAGAGAGAGAGAGAATAAATAAATATAAATTAAAAAGAAAAGGCAAGACAAAAACTTAATATTTTTATTTATTGTGTTTGTAATAGAAAGTTCATTGAACCTGTGTCTATCCTCTACTCTTATCACAGGGCCAAAAAAGAGTATATCTAACAGAATATAAGCCTGTAGTTACCTATGTGAAATAACAAAATAATGTTTCAATTATTATAGTAAGTTCAGAAAGTTCAATGTCCCCAAATTATATTTAAAGGGAAGGGAATTAAGGGTATCTTTGGACACTATGTGTTAGCAATTATTAGGCCATGAAATAAGTGTCCATGTCTTTAACAGTGACAGACAGGTCTTAGAGGGACCTTGTCTTCTTACTCGGCAAATTATCCTTGTTCTTGAGTATGGGCACTTTCATACTTGCAGTGTGTGTGGTATGATTCCTGTTTATAGTATGTGTGTGTCCAGCTCTGTTGCTAAGATAATAAGCTCAACAACTTGTTTCGGGTTCTGAACTCCCATTTTCTGGAAAAGCTAATATTGAGGGACATGTTCTGGGAAAATATGGTGACATCTTGTCACTCACAGTGGCTCTTTTGCAATATACAAGAATAAAATAAGAGTTTATTTTATTTTTATTTTATTACAGTTCAAAGGAAACCAATTTTGTCAGTAGCCTAAGTAAGCTTGGAAGGAGTTCTTTATTCCTTTTATTAAAGATAGATTTTTTTCTCATACAGTATTTCCTGATTATGGTTTCTTCTCCCTCTATTCTTCCCAGTTCCACCCCATTACCCATCCCATCCAGATCATTTTTTTAAATCTCATTAGAAAGTGAACAGGGTACTAAAGGATAGAGATAAAAATAAAAAAAAAATAAACTAACATTGGAATAGGACAAAAAACAGAAGGAAAAGAGCCCAAGAAAAGGCACAAAGAACAGAGACACAGAGACCCACTTGTTCACAAACTCAGGATTCCCATAAAAATATGAAATATATATGCAATGGACTTATAAGGTTAAAAGAGAGATAAAATTATATATAATTAAGAAAATAAAAATAAGAAAAAAAAAACAACAAATGAAACAAATCATCAAAAAACAAAACGAAACAAAAACAAAAGTAAAACAAAACAAAACAACAGGAAAATCCATGACAGTACTTTTTAAGACAAGAAACCTCTATAGATGCCACTGAGTTCATTTGCTGTTGTTCGTGTACTGTGGGATAAGTAGTATATCCTCAAAATTAGTCTATTTCCCCAGCGGAACTCCCTTGGATTAAATTAAATTTTTCATTTATAAGAGGGTTTCAATTAGAGATTACTTCTCGGTTAGGAATTAAATGGAGACATCCCATTTAGGGCTGAGTGTTCCAAGGTCACACTCTGCATATTGTCTGCCTCTGGATCTCTGTATTTGTTTGCATTTGATGCAAGAGGAAGCTTCCCTGGTTTTCTCTAAAATCTTAAGCCTCCATGGCTCCATAACATTGTTGTATGCTGGCAAATTCAGTAGCATATGGATAATGACACATTCAATTGGAGCTGCTGAATCTTCAAAAATATTTTCCAAGTCACAATTATATGAATAGTGTACCCCAGAGACATTTACTTCTTTAAATGAAAATCTGTTAAATGATTTCAGTTATACAACCTCGATTTTTCCGTTGATGGGGTCTCCTTAAAGCACACTTTCTATATCCTGAAGACGCTGTTTAGATCCTCTCTAATGAGACTAACCTTTAAATATATACAATTTATTTTGCCATCATTTTGATGTGGTCACATTTTTTAGTCAAACTGCAATTTTATGTTCTTCATTTTTAACTGAAATGTTTTTTGCATACAATATAATTTGAGCACATTCTTTTGTCTCTCCAAATCCTCCCAGATCCTCCCCATGTTCTTGTCTATTCAACTATATGTTCTCACCATTCTCTCTCTCTCTCTCTCTCTCTCTCTCTCTGTCTCTCTCTCTCTCTCTCTCTCTCTCTCTCTCTCTCCCACTCTCTTAAAAAATTGCATAAAACAGAAAGCACACAGATGTCAAAACACAAAGATACCAAAACAAACTGACATACACACACACACACACACACACACACACACACACACATGCACATACACCACCAACACCAACAACAATATCAACAAACAACAAACATGAAGTCTGTTTTGTGCTAGCTAACTACTCCTGGCCATGGACCATGCCCTGGAGTGTAATTGATATATACAGTGACACTGCATTGAAAGAAACTGATTTTTCCTACCCCAGTAGGTATCACAGATAGCTCCTTGGTTTGGGGTGGGACTCTGTATACATTTTTCCTTATCTAAGCTGGGACTGACTATCTAGTGTGAACCTATGCAGGTTTTGTGCATGATTTCACATTCTCTAGAAGTTCATACAGAATCAACAATACTGTGCCTAGATGATACCATTTCCTTGAAGTCTACCACCTCTGTGTCTTACAATCTTTCTGCCTCCCCTTCTGCATAGATCCCTGAGCCTTGTAGATTGGGGTTTGTTAAAGACATCCTATATAGGGCTGAGTAACCCAAAAACTTTCACTTTGCACATTGTCTAGCTGTGGCTCTCTATGTTAATTACCATCAATTGCAAGGGAAAGCATCTCTGATGAGGGTTGAGTTGTGTACTGATCTATGGGTATAGTAATATATCATTAGAAGTTATTTTATTTCTATATTCCTTTAGCAGAGTAAATAATAGTAAGTTTTTCCTAGACTTATGACTACCTAGCATCAGTTTATTGGCTAGGTATGGATTTCATCTAATGGAGTAGGCCTTAAATCTAATCAGGATTGCTGGTGATAGCTATACCATTTGCACTACTATTCCATCAATCTATCTCACAGTCGCATTGCTGTTTCAGGTTACAAGGTTTGTAGCTGTGTATTATGATGACTACTTTTCTCCTTTGTAGTGTGTAAAGAACCTCCAAGCACCATAAATACTAATCAATATGTGTGAATCTTCTACTTGAACCCCAGCTCAACTTCTCCATGCTTGATGGCATAAGTAAGTGGTGTCCTCAGCAATAAGTTCTTAGATAGTCAGGTTGTGGAGGGTATCAAATAGCATTGGCAATAGCTTATGACATTCCAGGGGTTATGGGTAGCCTTTGTCCAATCAATTAACAACATGTAACCCATTCCTGGAACTAGAGGTTTACTTGGTGACACATACCTAGTTTGGATATTGTCTCCCCCATTATATGGTGACTCCATTTAATTTCATATTTGTGTATATATTTTAGGAAACGTCCATGGTAGTAGGTTTCCTTTGGCTTCTCAACAGGCCTCTAGTGTAATTTTATCCTATCCTTATTACCTCCTTTTCTTTGTCCTCCCATTACCCTCCCTGTTCAACCCTCCTATTCTTGTTGCCCTTTCATCTCTTTATATCACTATGTTCTATCGTCTTACCTTTCTTGTACACTTTTTGATCCTGAGTCTCACATTGATGCTAAAATCAACACACAATGACTATTCCATAACTATGCAGTCTTGCCTAACATTTTGTTTACCAATTTACTTAATACACTACATTTGAATTTATCAAAAAATCAGATTATCATAATATGTAAAATGTGGACAAACTATTGGCTAGACTGTAATATGAATGACAGACACCTCTTCCAGTTCCTGAGACAGCCCCTATGCCCATCTGAAACTTCATGAGTACTCATTATTGTCTTTAATTTTACTGGCATTCTAATTAAATTCCTCTGAAAATCACCCTTCATGTTTGCTTAGAGCATTCCAAGATTTGTATAACACACATCTCTAACTTTGTTTAAATTCCCCTGTCAAGATATTTCCCAAGACCTAAGAACTACATAATGATGTTTAGACACAGGCAATCACATTCTTGGTACCAGTTTTTTGTATTAGTTGGTTTTATGTCTTACAGAAAGCAATTCATAAGTAGAAGCTTTATATTGGCTCACCATTTCAGATGAATTTTATGTATTATGGCAGAGAAATCACATTGAAAGACCTTTGATAAAGAGGAAGAGTATATGTAGGATGCTATTAATATCACGACGGATCAGGAAAATGTAAGATAAGAATCAGGGACAGGTCAGGCAGCAATGGCACACACCTTTAATCCCAGTACTTGGGAAGCAGAGCTAGGCAGATCTCTGTGAGTTCAAGGCCAGGCTGGTCTACAGAGCAAGATCCAGGACAGACACCAAAACTACACCGAGAAACCTTGTCTTAAAAAAAAAAAAAAAAAAAAAAAAAAAAAAAAAAAAAAAAAAAAAAAAAAAAATAATCAGGGACATGTATAACCTTTAAAATCCCATCCCTAGTTATTCACTTCTACCAGCAAGTCCCCAAATCCTAAATGGCTATAATAAAAAATAATACACTCGCTCTACAAACCAAATATGCAGAACATAAACCATTCATGGCCAGTTGAGATTCAAACTAAAATAGTTCTCACAAAATTAGTGATAAGATAATGCTACTTCATTAATTTATATATTATTGGGCTTGTTTGATTTAATGCTCACGAAGTTTAGTATTCCTGTGTTAGTTTTCTTCTTGTTATTGTAATAAAATATCCTGTCAAAAGCAATTCAAAGTAGAAAGGGTTTGGCAGACCAAACTAATATAGACAATACCTTATTGATACTGCTTTTCCAGGTTATTCCACATCTTGTTTAAGGACAATTGATCTAACCATTGCACTAACTCATATTTCACTGAAGTACTAAATGATTTGCATTAATCAAATTGGATCATTTTTAGTTTGCATTTATTTGATAATTTTGGAAATTTCTCCACAGGCTTTCTTTTCAGTGTTTCAGCACATTTCACTGCAACTTTCACCACTTGAGACGCACAGGCCAACAGCTGCTCCACATTTTGCCTAATGTTTTGTTTCATTGCTTGTGTTCCAAAACGTACTGATTTTTAAATCACTTTCCCTTCCTTGGGAACATCTGCTATTCTTTCTTTTCATGTTCTAAAATGTATTAATTTGTCTGAGCAAGAGTTTTTCCTGGTTTGGAATACAGCCAAGTCTGCAGTTTATTTTAATTTGAAGACAGTGACTTGGAAACCACAGTTATTTATGGTTAAATGTGCTTTTGCAAGTTACCTCACATTCTGGGACAGATAAAACAAGACTGCAAAGAAGTACGATTATTGGAGAATAAGATCTCTTAAAGTCACAGAGTGACTGGATTCTATTTCTGTCATCTCCCTCATATATTCCAACTGTATTGGTAATATATTTAAAGCTATTGTTAAAGTGCTTTTTATTGTTTGACTGTTTCATACATGACATAGTGAATTTTGATAAAATCCACTCCCCTTTTTCTTTTTCCTAGTCTTCCCTTTACCCTCTACTGCTTTTCTCTTCTAAGATTTTGTGCTCTATTTTAAAATCTCCTGAGTCTATTTACTATTGTCTATATTGCATTGGTGTAGGACCATCTACTGGATCATGAATACCCTCAGGTCACTGAAGAAAACTGACTCTTTTCCTCCCGGAATCCATCAGCTGCAAACAGCTTCTAAACTGGGAGTGAAATTTCACTGGTCCCTCTTTGATCCACGCTGAGATTTTGGCTGGCTTGTTCTCGTGCACGTCTTGTGAATGCTGTCACAGCTCATAGGTTTATATTTTAAATTTCATGATATTAACTATATATACAATTTCTGTAAAAGAAAATTACAAGCCAGTCTTCTGGTTTGCTTTTGTAAAAACGTGGTACTTTCCTTCTGTACGTTTGAGTGTCCTTTCTTTGCTGTTTTCTTTACATTATCTAATGACTAATAGAGGGATTCATTTGTTTATGCAATTTTAGCTATTGTTTTACTCAAGTATGTTTGTTATGCCTTTAAATTACATTTTTACTTCCCTATTCTGTATCAAATGTTGGGAAATTTAATATCTTAATAGTCAACCATAATCTTAGAATTAGAGGTTTTAATTTATTTTGTTTCATTTTGTTATACCAGAATGCCACAATTCAACCTTGATATTCTTTATTTCCCTTCTTCTAGTCTATAGGTGGTGATTTACACTGAATTTTTGATTTACTAAGCTATATTTACATTTAGTTCTATTTTTTTTTAAGAATCTGTTTCTCTTCATTAAGTTTTTCATTCAAATCCTGTATTTTCTTATATACACCATTTAACAATGAAGACTCTGAAATTTCTGATCATTTTAAAAATTAGAATTTAGAACTGGGTGGCAGTGGTGCATGCCTTTAATCCCAGCACTCAGGATGCAGAGGCAGGTGGATCTCTGTGCGTTTGAGATCAGCCTGGTCTACAGAGTGAGATCCATGATGGACATCATAGCTGCACAGAGAAACCCTGCCTCGAAAAACCAATAAATAATAAATAAATAAATAAATAACCATTAGAATTTAGAAATTTGTCTATCATTGCATCTTACTTAATATCTTCAGCTTCAGTTACCTAAATAGGATCTTCTGAAAGAGCTCTATTGCCTGGCTTTGTCATCTTTCTTCTTTCTGTGCTTCAATTATTGTATATGTTAGCACTTTTCTATGTGGGTCTTTGTTGTGGATATCGCTCTGTATAAATAAAATGCTGATTGACCAGTAGTAGCCAGACAGGAAGTATAGGTGGGACTAGAAGAGAGGAGAGAGCAAAAGGAGAGGAAGGCAGAGGGGAGAAGACAACAGCTGCCCTTCAGGGAGCATCATGTAGAGGCAACAGGTAAAGCCATGGAACACGTGGCAACATATAGATTAACAAAATATGGGCTTAGTATAAGAGTAAGAGCTAGACAATGGTAGGCCTAAGCTAATGACCAAAGAGTTTAAATAATATAAGAGTCTGTGTGTTTATTTTATAAGTGGGCTCCGTGAGTGGCGGGACTTGGCGGATGCTGGAGAGAGATTTTCCAGCTACAGGTCTTCTTAACAAGCAGCCTTCCTTTGAGAGGTCAGTTACCAGTATGACGCCAGCAGTAAGCAAAAGCAGTGCTCATACAGCAGAAAACCCAGGACATGCATAGATAGAAAACAATACAGGTCCATAGTAGAGTCTGTGCAATGGAAAAGAATGTGGCTGGCTGTGAGATAGAGCAAACTGAGAAGTCAAAGGTTAATATTGGTGGACTATTTGTAAACTGATGGAGGGAAAGAGAAAGAAGCAACATTAAAAAGGAAAAGAACATGCAGTGTAGCTGGTGAAAGAAAACACAGCTACACAATTGAAAACTAAAAGGATCAAAGGAAATAAAAGCAGTGAAGGAAAAACTTCCCTCACGATGAAGAGATAGACACACTTATCTTTTCCAGGACTGTGGTTCTAAAGTTCATCAGGTGTGGATGAGAAGAGGACAGTGAGACAGCGTTGTCCTCAAGCTGAGACCTGCCTTCCTTTTCCAAAGATGTGAGCCAAGACAGTGGCAGCTACAGAGGCTGACAAACTGTACGCAGCTAAGATGTATAGTTGTTCTGAGTCCACTTAGCCTCAGCTCCCCTCTCCCACCTATACAATTTATCCAGCCCACTGATTTAAATGTGTTCACACCCTCCAAAAGTCTCTTACCTTTGGACCATGTTGATACTGAGCATCCTGTAGTAGCCATGGAAAGGTAGACAAGAAACAAGAACTTAAGATTTTCTTGTTTCCCACCACTGTTATGTCCAATCTATTGCATTGACCCATACACAACTTGTATTTGCTCCCTTTTTACAGTCACAACACAGCTTATGTGTGTGTCACACTTGGACTCTGGCTGAGTTAGGGAAGAGGAGAGGACACAGGGACCTGGGGACATATGAATGAAGGGATCCCTGCCTTTTGATACCAGCTCCCTTTTCAGTTTCTGATATTCAACTCTCAGAGGTGCTCATGACCTTGTAGCAGCATTGACATACATCCTTACCCTCTGTTCAGAGAGTCACCATCTCTGGACCTCTCCAAGTCACTGTCTGGCAGACAGCGTACGCTGATATATTTTCTCAGTCACCCATGTCATTGAGAAGTTGTTTCCTACACCCATCTCAAGCTATGGAGAATCTAGATAATGCTGTTTGTTTCTAATACAGTATTAGTTCCTTATGGCTTTTATTTCTTGAGCACAAGATATTCTCTTTGGAATCTGTTGCTATAAATTCACTGCTTTTCTCTTTGAGGGACCCTCTCCTCACAGATCTAATACATCATAAACTTCTGTCTAGGAATAATTTTTCAGGAAAGCTTTTTGAGTTTTGTACAAGTTAAATACCTCTTGTGTGTCATACAGGATGTCTTCCACTTTTCATACACTCTTTGTAAATATTTCAATTCTCCCTATTTTCCCCATTAGCTTTCTAAGAGCTAATATCTAAACTAAATTAATGCTGATTTGTATTGTTCCTAATACAGAAGTTATCATACAAGAACATCAAAACAATTTCAACAAATGAAAAGGTCATCATAGCAATACTGTGTATATATGCATTATATGGAATGCAAATATTGTTCATGTCTATAAATCTTATTCTTACGAAAAATAAATACCCAAATGGTAGCTCCTCTACCATTTGCATGTAATATTTTTATCTAATTCCAATAAAATTTCAGAAATAGCCTTACTCCTCAATGCCAAGAACATTCCTTCCCTCAGTCTCAATGTCATTATCAGAATTTATATTACAATTATCAGTATATATTTGCATGTAGATATTTTTGTATCCATGTTAACTTCTCTTGGTGGTGTATCTACAAGAGGGTAATAAAACAATCACCACTGCCTACATCAGACACAATGCTCATTCATTAGCAGTAGGGTGAATAATGAATCAGTTATGTATCAATATTTCTAAGTTGTGTATAGATACTCAAAGTGACCTATAGGGCATTTAGTGAATATTAAACTATAATTATTATAAAATAATTAAATAAAATAACAAAATTGTTACCTAAGTTTTCCCTAATAGCTTGTTACATCATTTGTTTCTGTAAGTGAAGTTATGGCTCTTGGTTTTTCCCTGTCTGTCAGCTCATCTCCTGTACATTTAACACATTCAAATCGGCCGGGTCAGTAGGCTGGATATACCTGTTGCTTTCTCTTCATCAATGTGAAATTATTAGCAGTAAATCAAAGAGAGAGTTTCACATATTCATAACACCCTGTCTCTATTCAGCGAAGTAGAGAGATCACAGTGGTTAATAGGCCTTCTGACAGACTGTCAGAATGGCACAAAACCCTAATGGCCTTAAATGCTAAAAGTGGGCGTATAGAATTGAATACATAAAAACACAGAAAAAAATTCTGTTCCTAGCAAACAAGGATCTTCAGTGGGTAAAACAATTATTGCATCTGTCTGTCTGTGTAATGCCCCTTGATCCACAGTCCTGTACTTGTTTCCTACTCATTGTTTTTGTCTAGTCCAAGGCAAGGCTTTGTATTTCCTTCATAAATCCTTTTTTAATTCTCCAAATCAATAACACTAAAGAGCTTTATGTTCAAAACAAAAAACAAATACAAACAGGACTGAATGAAAAAGTGAAAAATACAAATGAAAAGTTCTCCTGATATAATATTAGGTTTAAAAAAATACAAATGTGTGTATGTACCCATTGATATATGTTGACATATATATATATATATGTGTGTGTGTGTATGTATGTATGTATGTATATATATATTATACATATGTTAGATTTTAATTATGTGCATGGAAAGATACTCCTAAATACCTTGATGCCAAATGTTATATCTACAAGGTCTCATTTCAAAGGAAGATTGTGTTTTCCTGAAACAGAGTCGTGAACTATGCATAGATAAGATAATATCCCCTCATATTACATGTATTGCTTCCATATTTTAGTGGCCTGTATATATTATTAAAATTTTAAAATTACAGATAAGACAATCCAGAAAAGTATGTATATATATATTCAACAAGTAAAATTTCATCAAAGCAAAAATGAATACTTCATTATTCATACAATTAATTTATTTTGTTTGTTGCACATTTTCCCAAATTTAGTGACTACATAGTCATTACTTTCTTGGAGAGAAGTAAAAATAAATTTGTTGGCTTATAAATAGATTCTTCTGGGCTATAGAGATAGTTTGGTGGGTGAGAGTATTTGCTTTTAAGTATGAGGACATTTTGTTTAGATCCCCAGAGCCCATGTTAAAAGCTAGATATTTCTGTTTATTCATGCATTCCCAGTATTGTGTGGGGGAGACAGGCAGATCCTCAGAGAGGAAGCTACCTCCTGTCCTGTCCTACTCTAGACTCCTTGTGCTTGTACATGGATGCTCACACTTGGACAGTCATGTGAACGAGAGAGAGAGAGAGAGAGAGAGAGAGAGAGAGAGAGAGAGAGAGAGAGAGAGAGAGAGAACACAAATAATCACTGAAAACAGATTACTGGACAGACTCTTAAGTTAGAGAAAAAAAACTAATTTGCAAACTCACAACAAGCTAGGTCAGAAACAATGATCATTTCTTAATGAGACTTTCCTTTTTCACCAAGGATTTTAAAACTGCTTTAGAAGATGTGATTCAAATCTCTAGTTCCATCATGTCTTTTACCTACTTCAAAGGTGTCTTTGCAAGAACAGTTAACCTCTGTAGTTTAGAAAAGAGGGAAAGTTTGAAGCAAAGATAAATCTGAGCATTTCAGACTATTTAAATAAATCATGAAAAAAAAAGAAAGAAAAGAAACCTGCCATAAAGCAGTGAGTCATTTTAGTAGGCTCAAAGCCTGAGTCAGCAGCCCTTGTGACACTGAAAGTGATTTATTTTTGCCCAGAGACATTCTCACTAATAATTACCTATTTTAGTATGAACTTTTCCCATGAGAAATCACTATACAGTTTACTAGAGTTGTCAAGTTAACATGTAACAATTGCTTTCTTTCCATATCTGTTGATTTACAAAAGGAATTGCTATGTGTAGCGGGGCGTGTGCTAACTAAAATGCTTGTTAAAACCCAGCCACAGTGATGATTCCATCGAGCATGCTGCACATTGTTTAACTCGGTGTACTGTTGTTAATTCCTATGTCCCTCTGTACAGTCATGACAATAAAGCTGCCTTCTGTGTTGTGGACCCCACGATAAATTAATCTCTTGAAACTAGTATAACATGCAGAGCACTGTAAGAGAGATAGACAAAATGTTCTAAAAGTGTATTAACTGCAATTATGAATATTTTTCTGCCTATTTAATTATTTAATTCACATATGAATAATTTAAAGCTTTCTGGCACATTTGATGGGTATCAACTACTTTTCCTGGGAATTACCTATTGCTATGCACTTACCTCAAAATGACTGATTGATCATTTTAAAGATCTCTTCTACCAAAAATGTAAACATTTAGTGTCTATTTCTATCAAATCTTCTGAAAATTTTATTTTAGAATGTGAGAAAATTAAAATTTTGTGTTCAGTTTTGTTTCCTGTCATTGTTCCACTACAATTGTGATTGTTTTCTCATCTGTTCAGTCTTTTCTTGTTGATTTTCAGTCCGTTCTATAAGTTAGTAGCAAGAGGCTCTTTTGGAGGAATATTAGTGTGTGAATATTCTACATTTATATATCTTGTAGATTTATAGTCACCATGTTCAAACAACTTTAAGGATAAAATCTTAAAAATCATAAAGTCAGCCCCACTGTAGCTGATAGAAGTGACTGTAGATGACTGACGCGTTGTTAGGTAAAATTTGTGGAATTTTGATGGAAATGATGAGAACTAATATTAAATTTCCAGGAAGCAAATTTGTGAGATATCTCTTTGAAAGCAAGTGGTTCCTGCATAAAAATTATAAAAGTGATGTCCAATTTATCAATACCATGCCTGGCTAAAGCATCATGCTCATTCTCTGGGTATTATTTGCATTTTAAGAGAAAATATTTTTCTTGTGAATACAGTTTACCTCAGAGGCATAGCAATTGGCATGTTCCTCGAGTTCATGTTTGTTCCTTTCATCCTCTACAGTATATCGTGGATTTGATACATTGTATTCTAATCCAGTATTAGAACCAGGAATTATGAAAGGTTTCCAATGCTGATATTCCATCAATCTTCCCAAACAGACACACTGTCATTCTTTTCTAAAACATAGCTATTACATTTGATCAAATTGATATCATAAACCAATATAAAGAGAACTCAGATTATATAAGCATTTAAAAATGAATATATAAGCAGTGATAATAAAACAACATATTTGGAATGATGAGTGTCTGAAAAGTTAAAAAGAAAACTTTTATTTATCAATCATTCAATCCAACTATGTAATTATTGGAAAGTATACTCTAATGAATAGGAAAAAAAGTGGATAGGCAATGACATGTTTTTTTTTTTTTTTTCTAAGTTCAGGAGGATAGGGTGTAATTCAGTGCAGAATGACAGCATTTGATTCCTTAGGGTGAAAAGCTAGCTGCCCCCAGATGGTTTTCAAAATCTCATTAGGAGAAAAAGGTGACAGGTGATTCCTACGTATTTTTAGATAAAGCAGTTAGAGGAAGTTCATCTGTAGAAAAAAAAAAAAACAGTTGAAAGTCTCTGGATTTGGCATTTGGATCAGCCAAAAGCACAATGTCACCTATGCATGATTATATATTTTAAAATTACAGTACTATATATCAGGCCCTATTTTTCTTCATTAATGATCTCTAGGATTTGGAGTACCTACAGCAGAAGAACAGTACATATGCTTATAATTTATGAAATTATGACATTATATATGCTTCTATTTAGCTTTACCATATGGATACTCTCTGAGGAGTATGCTTAAAATGAGAAAAATGTAAACCCTGCTATTAAATGTCTCAAAATCAACTCTGAGTTTCAGAATCATGAATTAATAGTAAGGTAAATTTTCTCTATTAGTTATGAGAATAAGAATATAGGTAAGCATGAAAATCAGATAGACCTTTTCTAATTGGAATGCACACAGGGAGACTTGAAATAGAAATAGCTAATTCTGGAGAGCCTGACACTCAAAGTGTGTCGATGTTGCTAGGGACATTGTTAAAATGCAAAACACATTTTGGGAAGCAGTACACCTCTTGATGAAAAATATGCATATAGGCGAGCAGAGATTAATAAATGGAGTCATTCTACGAGGGGTGAGCAGAGAAAATGAATTTTACACATGTACTCTAGACATGTACTTTAAGCCTTCCCCCATCTTCAGTGTATACCCTCAGATTATACTGCATAGTTATCTTGACTGTTATGCATCCCGTGCCCAGCAGCTTAGGTCTCAGCCTAATGCCTTCCCTTCATTTCTGATTCTGTTTCAACCCAAACAATCACATGGTTCAGAAGTCTTTGATTTTTGTTCATTTTCTTCTAAACTGTGTTTCCTAATTAGTTCTTGTAACTTCTAGTCTGTCTGTGAGATAATTATTCTATTGTCTAAAAGTATCTTCCTGCCTTTGTATATGTACCTGAGTGCTTAACAAATAATTTCAAAGGTTTTATTCATTCTGCACAATCCCCATTGAAACTAGTTTTTGTAAAAAAAAAAAAAAATACTTGTATCTCTTAATCATTTCAGTAAAACAAATTAAATAGTTATTTTATTTTCCTCTGTAATCTTCTATAGGTGCCCAAGATCTTTTGTAAGGTAATATGATTTTTTAGGAATTTTTAAGTAAATAATATAATTTATCATATTATCACATAGATCTATTATATTCTGTGTCAATATTTTTCAGACTGGTAAAGCAGGAATCTAAATGGCCTCTCTAATTGTATGATTGCATCATATCAACTTGTTGCAATTAATTTCAAAATCATTGTTCAAAGTAACTAAATTGTGCATATATGTTTCTCTATAAATTATGTTATTTTGCTTGGTTTTAATCTGTTAGTAATTTTGCATTTTTCCTTGATAATATTTTGGGGTGTATTATTTTTTTATTTTTTTTAAATTTAAGTGGCAACTGTTATTCCATAGCCATTTTCATTTATTTCTTAAAAAAATGAACACTATAAAAGTTTTAAATAGTTAAAAAGAAAATTTGTAGTGAGTACACTGGATTTATATAAGCATACATCATCTCAAACTGCATATAATTTCCTTTACTGAATTAATTTGGTGTATTTTGAATAGTATTGGCCAATCTTGATAATTATCACTAAAAGAAGTTCATAGTTTATAATAAAATGCTAAACATTGGTTTAACAGGACTCTAGTTCTGCAAACCACAGTGTCATATATCATTTATCTATTTATTACACATGACCAATATAATATATTGAAGTGTCCCAAAAGTCTGCCTCCTCCATTGATACTTCCCTTTCCTGATGGGTGACTTCAGATCATTCTGCTGTCTGCATGATGTTCAATTTCACATTATGTCATGGAATTCGAGTCAGCCAGTGTAGAATTTCAAGACAGGCTTCTTTCAATTTACAATGTACATTGAGCCTTATCCAACAGCCACAAAAGAAAATCATAGTATTATAAGGAAATATTTAGAAAAACTCTACTCCTTTAAGATGAAGAATCTGGAAGAAATGGGTAAATTTCTTGATTCATCCAAACTATCCATGTTAAACCAAATTACAGCACAATATCCATGATGAACATAGATGCAAAATCCCCTAGTTAAATGCTAGCAGAGCAAATGCTAGCATATACAAAAAATATCATTCACCACGATCAAATTGACTTTTTCCAATGTAGGGTTATTTCAAAGTAGGGTTAGTTCAACTTATACAGGTCAATAGATAACATAGACATAAAAATTAAGCGACCATCACAATTGATACCGAAGTTTTTGAAAAAATCCATTATGCTGTCAGAATAAAAGCCTGGAAAAAATAGGACTAGAGAGAATACACCTCCAGACAGTAAAGATTTTTATATGACATACCTTCAGCCTAAATAGAGAAAATCTCAAAACAATTCCATAAATGTTATGAAAAAAGAAAGGACCTCCATAATACTCATAGACTTTCAATCCAATTCGGGAGGAGCTATCTGAAACAATAAAGAAAGAAAAGGAAATTAAGTGAATACAAATCATAAGAACAAAAGAAAACTACTTCTGGAATCATTCAACAATTTCATTAAATTAACAGGTTATACCAAATTAACATAAAAAATTAGCACCCTTAGAATGTATATCAACAAACACACTGAGAAAAAATTCATGGACACATTCTCATTTACAACAGCAAAAGAAAAATTGGGAGAGAGGCTCTACCTGGACAAGGCAGGCATGGCAATCAGTAAGAGAAGGGACAAATAAGACCAGGGATGCTTAATAAAGCTTCAAAGAGTTACATTATTTTATATTTACTAAAAATAATACATAACACATGTAGGTGTAAATGTATGCATACATAGATTAAATGTAGTTGTGTTACTTGGAGCTGATAATGCACCCTACAGGAACACAGGCTAACAAGAAACCAGTAACAGGTAAGAAAAACCTCATTTCAAATGCTTTGTCAGGGGAGTCTCAGTGATTTCTCAAAAAAATATACACCACTGATATAGTTCTTAGTTGCTTCCCAGAGGTTGGAGTTAAGCCCCTGTTGCTGAAGATATCATACAATCGGGACACAGGAGACAGTTGGTTAGAGCTGGATCTAACTGGAAAGCCTCTGTAGGTCAACTCAACAGGAGGTAAATCCTGCCTGCTACTGAAAACATAGCTAACCTCCCAGGGCTACTTAGTTCATAGACCTTTTGTTTGCTTCAACAATACTAACAGCCTTTGTATGTGGTTCTTTTCCTGGGACCTCCGGTCTAATCCATTGATTTATTTGTCTATTCTGTTTCATAGCACACAGTTTTGTTTATTTTGGCATGATATTTTTTTTAATTCATACAAGTTTTCATAATCACATTTTGATGTGAATCTGTATTCACATCAGATTCAGTTTCCAGGTGCCCACAAAGGAACTCACTACAATTTTAATCATGGTTGCATTGAATATGTAGATCAAGAGAATAGGCCTATCATAAGAACTGAGTTTTCCTATGACTACCAAATTCTCCACAATTGAGGATTATATTTTATCAGGGTATTCACTTTTACTTATCATATATTTATATTACATTTTTACTTACAAATTCATGCTCAAGGCAATGATGGATCTTGAATACTAACACTGTACCATTCTGACTTGGTATAATTCTTTACTCGTTAAAATGACTGTATTTATTCCTTACTAGTTTGTTTAGTTATTATTTTCTTTTTCCTATTATGACTTTGCTTGGGACTTCTGGTAAGAGGGAGTATTGAAAGAACATGTTATCTGTTTCTGATCTTAAAGGGCACATTTTATTCACACTGCAAAACACATCATTAACTGTACATTTTGAATGTTTTTGTTATAAATCTTCTCCATCAAAATGCTTTTGTTATTCATCGATTCCTACTTTTCTGGCTAGTTCTATTTGATGTTGGTTGAATTTTGTCAAAGGATTTTCTTTAACTATTGAAATGTAATCAAAATTTTTTCCTTTACTTGCTGATTACATCAATTGATATTCAAATGCCAAGCAAGCTGGAGTTTATAACACCATGTTGTAATACATAATACTCTCTACAATATATCATTAAATTATTTTAATTTTTTCAATCTTTATGAATACATGCATAAGTGATTTTATTCTATATTTTCCTTTCCTATAAACGTTTGGCTTATTGTTTTCAGTAGTTTGGTATTTTTAAGTTATGTCCTGCTTTATAGAATATATTAACAATATTCTCTTCTTTTAAAATATATTTTCTGGAAGAGATTATAGAGGGGTAATATAACTCTTCCCTGTTTCATAGAGCTCAACCACAAATCTTTCCAGAATTGATATGCCAATTTTGGAAAATTATTAATTCTTGGTTGTACTTCTTTAATACTTATAGAATTATTTGATCTACCTGTTTCTTCTTGTTTGGTTCCAGAAGTCCCTCTCTGGTAAATAATTGTTCCATTTCATTGTGCTTTTCAATTCATTGGCATGAGGTTGAACATAATGCCACTTTATTATTTGAGTAGCCACTATGGGCTCAGTGGTGCTGAGTCTTCCTTCTTTACTGTTCACTAACATAGTCATGCTCTCGTTTCTCTTTGTTACCCTGGCTATAGAAATATCAAATTTATTGACATCCATATTTTAAGAAAAGCAGACTCTATTAACTTTCTATTTTCAATCTACTTCATAGATTTCTGCTCAATACTGGTATATTTCTTGTTTAATTAGTATTTAGCTTGCACTTCTTTCTTTCTAGCATCCTGAGGTAGAAGTTTAGATTGCCACCCTTGATTCTTTTTTTTCTAATATAGAAAGTAGAGACTGAAAGTCCTCCTCTAAGCTGTGATTTCACTACAATCTCACAACTGCAGATATGCTAAAAACTGAATTTTTATTTGCCTCTAATTAATTTTTAATTCCTCTCAAGATTTATTTGATTCAGGACTCTATAACATAATATCCATATATTTGAGGCTGTTATTGCTAGCTCTCCACTACTGGTCTAATTTATTTTGACATTGGTCCAAAACACATTTTTGATGATTTCTATTTCTTCAACCTGCTGGGGTGTACTTTATGACACACTTGGGGACTATATTAGTGAATGTTTCATTTCAAGTTAAGCATAATGTACGTTCAGCTGTTACTGGGTGAAGTAGTCTACAATATCAGTTGGGCCTGTTGATTGATTATACTGTTCAAGCTAACTTTATCCCATTTTCTTCATGTTCAGCCTGCCAATTACTGAGAGTTATTGAAGTCCACAAATGTCAGTGGACTTATCTCTTTTCTCTTGTGCTATTAATTTACTCCATGCATTTTCAAAGGTTGTTGTTAGATGAAAGCACATCAAAGGTTGCTGTATATTGATGGAGAACTGAGTATTCAGAAAATGTCCGGTAGATAGATAGACAGACAGACAGACAAATAAATAGATAGATAGATAGATAGATAGATAGATAGATAGATAGATAGATAGATAGATAATACCAGGAGTCAACCACAATGAAAAATTTGGACTTGGGTTGTTTATGAGTCTTCAGTGCACTTTCTACAACAGAATAAATACACCGCTCTGCCGTGTGATATTCATAAAGTTAGCGGCTTTATATATGGGCAGAAAGGGAATTTGGGGGTATTTAGACTTCTTCCTTTCTGCATTGGTTTGGAATCTAAAATGGGGTTGAATGTAAAATTTTAAAATATCTATCAGTAAGTTAGCAAGCTGTGTCTATAAAAGATCAAATAATAGCAAATAATTTGGGATTTATGAGCCAGTCTCTGTCATGTCTATTCAGTTCTATTGTCAAAAGATGTGTTCTTTTTTATGAGTATGTATTACAATGCAAGAGATGCAATGATGCATTGATTTTAGAAAAAACAATGGTCTTCATAGAAATTTGTTATTTATTTATTTATTTATTTACTTATGTCAGATATCTGTGTTACAGGAATTCTGTCACCAGTGCACTAGCCAGTTGAGAGGAGGTTTTGGTCCAAGAGGCGGTGTTTTCATTGGGAATGGATGTAACTAAAGAAAAGACAGGGCTAAGGGATGCGTAGTGCTTTCCAGGGAGGAAGGAGCTGTGGCAGAGTTCAAGTGGCTGCTGGTGACTCAATTTTAGATTCCCCACTTGTCTTGTGATATTTATGCACAGATTTTGCTTGATAATAAATGGCAAAGTAATCCTTTGACTTCCTTTATCACATCTGTCTTCACTGTTAACTCTCTTGGAAGTCTAAGAGTTTTGATCCATCATGGGTATCCCACCACCAACACCTGGCAACCACTTTTTAAAGTTATCTCTGTCCTGATATTTTCCCCAAATCATCATGTAGATGGGACCATATGTTGTGAAACTTTTACAGATAGATCCTCTTCTTTCACTTAGTCATACGCATCCAGGTTTTCTCCACATCTTCCCATCTTGATAGTTCATTTACTTTCCATGCTAAATAGTAATCTGTTTTCAGATGTACAATATGCCATTTATTTATTCACTTCCTGAAGTATATCTTTATTGTCTCTTATTTCAATTATCAGTTACTATGTTGTACTCATCTAACTGCAGACTTTCCTGTGTTTTAAAATTCTTTTGAAAACTACCAAGGAGAAGACTTGATGGGACATATGGTAAGGTTACATTCAGTTTTGCAAAAACAAACAAATAAAACACCTCAATAAATATACTTTTAATGTTTCTGTGCCATCCTTTCTTCCCTTTATGAACAAATAGGGTTCTAGTTGCTTCACATCCTTTCCAGAACTTGTTGTAGTCTGGATTTTAAATGGTGTAACAAGTGTAGCATGGAATAAAGTTTTCCCACTTACATTTATCTCTTTATATATGACACAGAGTGTTCATTTCCTTATCTCTCATACATTTGTTTCTTTACTGTGATTCCTTGTCTTTAAAATTATTATTAAATTATATTTGCCGTGGTTTAGTGAGCCTGTGGCTTAAGGCTGTGATCTTCACAGAAAAGCTTCATGTACCCTGTAGGCAGCAGGGGAACCTGCAGAACACTAAAATGGCTGGCATGTTTTATTTCTCCAGAGTTCCTTAGTTCCTGAGGAAGCTTGAATTGGTGAGGCTCTGGTGAAAGAGTTTCCCCTAAGGCAAGGCTATTCTTATTGAGAACATTCCATTCTGGGTAGTTTTTCTGTGACCTCCAGTTTCTGAAGGAGCTAAGAAAAGTAATTGATTTTCAGTTTGTTTAGCTGAAGATGTAGTTGGAACTCACAAGCTCTTTGTAAGCTGATCCTAAAAAGTAAAGTCAGTTTTACTTTTATTTATTCCAATATTATAGACATAATTGGAAAACGGCAATTTACTCTAAAAGTTAACCGCCTACTGAGATCTTTATTTATCTGGAGACTGGGGGCTGCTTTCAACTATTTTAGCAATTTCTTTTTCTAGGTTTGTCTCCACATTGTATTTACCTGATTTATACAAAAGTGTCTTTTTACAAAGTGTGATATAAGAAATTTTCTATAATTATTCTTTAAATCTATACTCACCACTCTCTTCTTTCTGATGTCCAGTTATACTCGATGGTTATTATGATGCATATTACTAACAGCATCATGCCAATACATACATATCTTAGACACAACACATGTAACCCTGACATACCATGCCACTACTTAGCCTTTGTTGTTCAGGCCTTCTTATATTCATATTTAATGACAGCAGAAGTTTAAACTTTTGTTTTCAGCAAATTATGGTTTATACATCAATGTTACTAGTTTACTTACAGGTAAATTACCTTGTGATAAACCTATGCTTTATTTTGGTATAATTTGATATCACTAAAAGCTTTTCAAATAGATACCTACATTTTAAATTATGAATGTTTCCTTGATACTTGTTGCTTATTTCTTATACTATGGTAGCACCTTTATTCATAGTTCCAGAAATTTTTGAGAAATATTATGCAGCTTCATCTTTTGGGGATTGCAAAGCCCAACATAAAGTTTCATGTATTGATTTCCTATATTAGTATATTGATATTCCAGCAACATTTGAACTTATATACAGTCGATTTATTGCCAGTTTATTTTTCAGACAGGTCATTATTACTGATTTGGACTTGAACCAGAGTCAGAATGTAGAAATCTCCTGAATGAAAATGGATGTTATAAGTATAAACACTTAGATTTCTGGCTTCTGATTCCTATGGAAAGAGCTAGGAAGTTGTTGTCCTACCTGGAAAACAAGGAAAAAGCTGAGCATACTGAATTATTAGAACCTCCTTTTAGATCTAACAGAAGGAAAAAAAATCACCATCCTCAAGATTACAGACAGATATAGTAAATATTGATATTCATCTCACAGAATCATCACCACAAAGCAGAAACTTCATAGGGAATATTTCCAGTGTATGGTGTCTAGAAATAATGTCAGTAATGATCTGATACATATCACAATACTTTCCCTTTCATTGGGCTCCTACAGGGAAACCACTTATGTCTTTAGGGGTTGTACCACAGCTTCACTGAGCTTGGTAATGAATGCATGTAACTTGACACACTATAAACTTCCACAGGCATAAAGTCAACTTCCAACATGATTACATTTTTTTTCCATTCTCCCCCAACTGAGGAGAGAGAAAAACTTGGGAAACAGAAAGATTATAGGCCAGTGTTAGACATTCCTGATATATCTGAATTCTACGAATGGCTAAGCAGAACCTGTCCTCCTCCCAACCTTTTGCCAACATGATATCCGAGTTTGATATAGGTCTTTTCACTCAGTGTGTTATGTTTGACATGAAGGAATATTATTAAGGAAAGTAAAAAAGTGGAGTTGGTTAAGAGAAGTGCTTATAAAATGAAGATTCATAAAAATAATTAGAATAAAAACAGGCTGAGGATGTACCCCACTGTCTGCTTAATACACAAGACCTTGAATTCATCACAAGCATAAGACCTGTCAGCGTCTGAAGTATCTGTGATGCACAGAGTTGAGCTTTGTATATGAAATCTCTCTTGGTACATCTGAATATATTTTGTCCACATTCTCATTTCTTCATTGTTCATAGATCTTAACCATAAGTTTAATTATCTTTGTTCCCTGTGTGTGTGGTGGATGTGTGGGCTCGTGTGTTCAGGTGCACATGTGACAGACAGCAGTCATAGGATGTCTTCCTTAATCACTTTTCCATCCTAATTTTTGAGACAGGGTATCTTACTGAACCAGAAAAGTCATCTGTTTAGCTAGCCTCTATGGCAAGCAAGCTGTAGGGAACTCCCTATCTCTTCAGTTCTGGAGTTACAGGTACATGTGACGGTACCCCTCTTTTTGCATAGTTGTTAGGGAAACAACTTTGATCCTCAAGCTTACATTCAAGCACTTTCTCAAATATGCTGTGTCTCCCCAACTTATTAATAAGTTTAAGTTTTACAGTCTTTATAATATTTAGAAATATAAAGTATTGCAGACCAGTGCCCATTTTATGTGATGTATTTATTGAGATAATAACAAAATATAAAAACAGAGAATTGAATGAAGAAAAATCAAAATCCCTTGAAATCTTTTACAATACCATCAAGTACAGGACAGACATTATAACTTAATCACTTCTGAATACAATCATATATGCCACAAGATTAATTTAGGGAATTATGCTGGTGAGTTTTATGTAAATTTGACACAAGCTCAAATCAATAGAGAGGAGGGAGCCTCAACTGAGAAAATGTCTCCTTAAGGTCAGGCTGTAGGCAAGCTTGTAGGGCATTTTCTCAATTAGTGGTTAATGGGGGAAGGAGCAGACCATTCTGGCTGGAACTGTGCCTGGACTGGTGACCCCAGGTTCTTTAAGAAAGTAAGCTGAGAAAGCCATAACAAGCAAGCCAGTAAGCAGCACTCCTCCATGGTCAGCTCCTGCCTTCATGTTTATGTCCTGATTTCCTTCAATGACAGACTGTGATGTGGAAGTAAAAGCCAAATAAACCATGACGTTTATCACAGAAATAGAAACCCTAACCAAAACAGGAACATTATCAGATGTTAACAATTAACACAAAGTTATATCTTTGTTATATCAAAGTTAAGTTGATATCTTCCATTCAAGAAATGAACAAGTGGAATCTGAAATTAAAAATATAGTACTATTTAGGATAGCACATTAAAAATATTATAGGTGCAATTATAAGAACACATACACAAAATTTTAATTAGTGAGCAGTCAATCCTCAAATTGGATTCATTTTGATATTTAAAACTAATGTTTCCCCCCAACCTATCTTGATCCTATTCTTTCCCCTTCCCCCAGCTCCTCCCCAATTCTTTACCCTCCCAACTTGATATTCCCCCAATGGCATTCTTGTCTTGTTTTCCCTCCAAGAATGGTGTGGGCAGAGAGTACAACACAAAGAAATATTGGTGAACTTTTATTTTCCAGAGAGGAACAATAATGAACGAATAATTAATAGTTTGAAAGGCAGAAAACTTGTCCAGGAAAGTAGAAACACTGAGACCCTCAGTAGCTATAGAATGCTAACAGAGATTGTATTATATTTCTGTGCTGCAATAGCCTTCGGGTGCCAAGAAAATGACTGGAGTCAAGTGTCAAGCTCTAAGCTCTCAGAACATCTGTTGACACTACCCAAGAGAATCCCCTTGCTGACGATTTGCACAGAGCAAATGATTAATATGAGTAGCAGGGGCAGCATGTCTCCTCTCTGCCAGGGCTCTAAGGGCAGGGGAGGAACACCAGATCTCAGAGGCAGGAGACCTTCAAGCATGGTTAAGCTCCCTGCATGAGAAGCAGGTACAGTATTTCTTGCCACAGGAGAGCGGGCAATTGAGTTCTCCATTTCAGTTGCCAAATGCCCCACAAATCTATCTCTCATGAGTCTCAGGTATGATCTTTCTTTTATTCCTTCTCCAAGGAGCACTGGCGGTTAATCACTGAGCCAAAGCCTGTTGGGAGCTGGCCTGTGGCCTGTAACTAATTGGCAAAAATGCTGCCTTGTGCCCTGGTAGAGTGAACATGGGTCTCTGGTTGGCTGGAAGTAAGTGTATGCAAATCATATGGTAAATTTAATCCATCAGAAAATATCTGTCAAGCCTAAGGCTGAATGGGAAGAAAATTTGAGCTGGCCAAAGCATTCCGATTAGACACGCCAGTTCACTTTCCAGCCCAATGGCAGAGGTAGAGAAGGGGATATCCAGCTGTTAAAAGGGCTCACAGGACAATTCGAAATAAGGAGTTTCCTTAGGTTGCCAGTTGCCATTGTGATGAATGTTCAGAGAGCATTTGCTCTTAGAACTGGTGTCTTGACACTTGGGAACTCGACCTGGAGTGGCCCTCCTACTCTTGTTGCTCTAATATATCCATCATCTCTTTATGGGCTGCAGTCTGTTAGGCTTTTGTTGGTTCCTTCTTGCTGGAGTTTTCATGCTTTTTTTCCAACTTCCTTTACTGACAGCCAGGGCCTTCCAATCAGCCCCACTAGGCCATCAGTTAGACCATTTCCTGCTCCTAACTCTTCATGTGTAAGCTCTGGTTGCCACCAGGCTCTGAATTTGACCCCCTAGTTCCCACTCCTACCAAGAGAAAACTGTAAAACTCTTACAAAATAGGTAATGGCATCAAATAGAGATGTTCCATATTAATGAATTTTTTAAAATTTAAAAATTTTTAAAAACAAATTATTCAACACTGTGAGATGTTGGTCAAACTTAACTTTATTTATACATTTAACATGATCTTATTAAAAAGACATGAATCAAGTTGTTATTTTTTGGATAACAATAATATACTTCTAAAGTGGATCCAGTGCTGTGGAACAATCTTTGTACACTGTAAATATGTATAACTTTCTTTGGTTAATAAAGAGCTTATTGGTTGATAGCTGGGCAGGATTTTCTGGACAGAGAGAATGCTAGGAGTAAGAGTAGAGTATGAGGTGTCTCAAGGCAGATGTAGAAGAAGCAGGATGTATACAAAATGATGTAACAAGCCATGAGTCATGTAGCAGCGTGTAAAGAAATGGAAACAGCTTAATTTAAAATGTAAGAGTTAGCTAGTAACAAGCCTAGCTATTGGCTGAGCATTTAAAATTAATAATAAGCCACTGTGTGGTTATTTGGGAGCAACTACTGGGACACAGAGAAACTCCACAAAATTAAAAAGACCTAGAAAGCAAATACAGCATTGAAGAAGCATAAGCTGGAAGATTTACATCAAACTTTAGGATACACTCTGAACTTAAAACAAATAGCAAGTCCTTGTGCTGTTACAAAACAGGACACATGGCTGTGAAACAGACAACCACATGAAAGACTCAACTAATATTTGACAAATGATTACAGGTTGTGAAATTAAAAAAAAAAACAAATTTTCAATAATAATATAGCGGGAATAACAGGATTATTAGATATAAAAACTGAATCTAGACACAAACCTAATACCTTTCAAAAAAGTAATAAAATTCAACATTGAATTGAGTCACAGAATAAGTGCAGTTTTGAAAACTGTTAAATACTAGATGGTAATATCAGAGAAGACAGAGATGCCTCTGGATTCTGGGATGACCTTTCCAAAATGATACCAAGAGCATCATTGCTCTTTGAAGGAATTGATAAACTGTAATTCATTAAAATTATAATTTTCTCTTTCCTAAAAAAAGAATGATTAAAAGACAACTTCAGATTGTCTCAGACAATGATTGTAAAACACATAGCTAATAGCATACTATTACCCCTACATATACGAACACTGAAAATTTAACAAGAAAAAACAACTTCCATTAGAAACTGTGACAAGGACTTACATAAGCCTCACTAAGGAAGATGTAGAGGTGAAAAATAGATACATGAGATCTAGAGCATATTACTGGGGATAGACCAATTAAAATAACTCTGATGGCTGGATATAGCTGAATAGAAGAGGATTTCCTCACTCTACAAGTCCCTAAGGTTCATACCTAGTATCAAAAATAAGCAAAAAGATAGCAACACATTATACTTACTGTTAATCCTGATATTCTTTGGAAAAAAAACCAATTCTACCATACTGAACCAAATTTGAAGCAAGCTTAATTTAAATACTAAATACTGGCCAAGATGGACTTTGGTTAGGGCCACTCCCTGAAATTCCCAGCTGAGTGATCTCAAGAAACATTTTGCAGAGGCTCATAGGGACATAGCTATATGGCCACCATATTTTCCCAAGAAGCTTTTTTATTTTCCAAGAACTATGAATCCCAGAATTCCAGGAAGTTTTCTTGTTTTGAGGTAGATGGGGCTTACAGGTTAGTTCTTAGTATTACATTACCATTACATTAGAAGAGCTGTAGAATATCTACAGAGTTTGAAACATACTGGCAACAATGGAAGGCAACACAAGCTGCCATTCTATGCCTCTAAATGTTCCAAATACTCTGAAGCAAGACTTTTTAGAGTACTAGTTTGTAAAGCCAATAGTGTTACAGGGAGAGCAAACTTGCTTGAGGTTGTCTCTCTTTTGGAATCGAAAACCTCCATCAACACAAACAAGTACACTTTAGACATGTAGCTGAAAGTTTTTCTGTGTCCCAGTACTGGCGGTTAGGATAAATCTCTCCCACTCTTGTCCCCCAAGTAAATACAAGAGGCTTATATTAATTAAAATTGCTCAGCCATTAGCTCAGGCCTACAACTGACTAGCTCTTATAATTAAACTCAGCCCATTTTTGTTAATCTATATGTTGCTACATGTTCTGTGGCTTTACCTGTGTGTCATTACATGCAGCTCCCTGGACTGCAGGTTGGTGTCTCCTCTGAGAAGCAGGAACCTGAAGGACCATCTCTTTCAAAGTTCAGTGGTCACCTTCCTATGGGTCCTGCATGTCCAGTTTATACAACATTTTGTCAAGCAGTTCAGGCAAGAGCAGTTTCTTGCCCAAATGACTATTTTTGCCAAGAGGAAGATAAACTCCATAAGGAGTGTTTTTCTCTTTGAAGTAAATTGGTGCTGCCAGGAGTAGATATGTCTCACTATGCAGAAAGTCTAAGTTTTAAAAACATTTTAAATGCCATATTCTCTAGGTCTTTGAACTGTTTGAGGATTACCTACCTAATTGAAATATATCCATGTATATCTAGAAAACAACTAACATGACTGTAAGTTTGATTATCCTAGATGACTATTAATCTGTATTCCTTAATTATCCATTACAATTTAAATGAGTTATATAAACATAATACCTTAAAGAAGAGTAGAAATATACATAAAATATGACAAAATTAACTTTAAATTTGTCATAAAACTAAAATCCATAACAACATAAAACATTTTAAGGAAGTTATTGCTCTTTAAATGTATAGATTCAATAATCTACCCTTTTATTCTATCATATCTATATCCTATATTTCTACATCACAGACACATGAGTTAAAATTTCTGAAGAAGCTGCCTGTCTTTAGGATCCCACAGACAACCTAAGTTTGACTGATAAAGTCAGCATAAATGAGGTGAGATAAGATGTAGAGGGCAAGAAACAATATTATATTGGGTTATTTCAGGCCTTATAATATGGGTTAACACAAAGCTTTGTCTGTAGCTACATGTTCTGTCATCTAATACATTTCTCGGGTTGTATCAAAATCAACAGACGCTGATTTCACCTTTTCTGAGACTTGTAGAGAAAACTGGCTTCGATACACAGACCGTCCCGATGCTGCAACCAACCATACAGTGAACTTCCCCTTTTGACTGCACTTCTTTTCCTCCGCCTTTGGATGCTAATGTAAATTGTTCCGTGGTAATCCGTGGTTCAGAATAGTCTATTTTCTCCATTAACGAAAGGTAATGTCCCCCACTAAAAGAGGGCAGGTCTGCTGACTCAACCAAAATTGAGTGTAGGTCCAGTTCTACCTGGACTATAGGAGGATTTCTAGTGGTTAGATAAAATCCAGCATTCCTCAGGAACTTGGGAAGCCAGTTCCCTTCTGCCTAGTGGAATCATTTTCCTTACCTCTGGCAAAACAAACAAACAAACAAACATGGATCTCCAACTAGCATATACCTATGGAACCTAAATGATATCAAGGTCCATGCTAGCCTTCAGTTTCCCTTCAGTGCTTACTCACAAGTAATGGTTACACATCTCAAAGACTAGCATCTCAGCCCTCTTCACCACCTCTTCTACCTGAAACTCTCTCCATCTCATGGGCTTCCATCCCCCAGTGACTCATCCTTCTAATACCCAGCCACTCTCACTACTCTGTCTCTCTCTGTTCCTGCTGTTCTCACTGCGCTTTCCTGATCCTTTAGTTCTGGTTATTCCCCCTTTTGTCACAGATAGCTCTGGCCATGCCCAGTCTCCTGACCACACTCAGCCCACTTCTTTCTCTCTCTGCCCTGGACTCTGCAGATGTCTCTGGTGATTCTTTCTCTCATATCCTGAATGAAAACCTTGTAATGAAATTGTGAAGTGGTCACGTCAGGAGTTTCCTCACTGTGCCCCTTTCGCACCTGTGCTATACTTGTAAGCCAGGTGGAGATTTAAAAAATTCGGTAAATAAAGCCAGGTTATCTTTGCTAGGCTAATTTTGCCCTCTTTATTTATCAACATTCCTCCAAGAAATATTAAAAAAAAAATGGGCTTTAAAGAAAGTAGTGATTCTAATCTGCAAGCCAATTGCTCATAACTACCAGTAACTCCAGTTCCAGGACATCCAAAACTCTGGTGCTGTCTTCATGTGAACTCACTCACTCATATGCATGCATACACACACACACACACACACACACACACACACATGCGTGCACATGCACACACACACACACATACACACACATGCGTGCACATGCACACACACACACACACATGCACATGCTACACATGCACATACACACATGCACACACTCACACATGTGCTACACACACAGACAAGCAAGTACATTTTTTAAAGTATTTGAGATTATTACTTGAGATAAATGTTCACTGTTGTGCTGATAATTACTGACATCCTTTGAAATGTTTGTAGAAGAAAAGAGTAAAACGCCCAACTATAAATCAAGATCGTTTTATTTAGTTCAGGTATTTGATTTTATATATCTTATACCCAATCCTAGGAAGAATGAACGGTGTAAATAATGTGTGACTGCTACTGTGTTCTGAACCAGAATCTATCAGCACTGCATACTCAATGAAGTCCTCCCTGCCTGTTCAGCTTACTTCCCCTAGGGTTTTTGTTTTATTCAACTTTTCTGTTTTGTTGTTTATTTTCTTTTAGTATTTATTTTCTTTATTGTTTGTTTTCTTTTGCTTTACACCTTTCTATTACATGAGGAAAAACAATGTTTATAGTACCCGAAGTAAACAAAATCAAAACAACCATGTCAGTGAGAAATGAAGCAAAAGCATGCAGTTAAACAAGCCCAGGGCATTTTCGGCTCCACCCACACTCAATGTCTACACTCAGTGTCCCTTCCTTCCCTCAGTCTCCTTGTGTCTGCCTTCTTTCTTTCTGCTGTTCATACCCTTCTTTTCTCCACTCCCCCTCCCTTCCTTTCACCTATTTCCTTCCGTATTTTGTTCTGCTCTGCTTCATTTCTTATTTCATTCATCCTTAACAGAAAGAAATGACAATCAGTGTTACACCCCTATCAAAGAACATTTCTTCACACTAAGTAAAAAAGTATTTCAAACAGTCAATATGCATATGTAGCGTTCTATCTGGATATAATTAAAGCAATGGACTTGAGTTATGTTAGAACACTTCTTAATGAGCCATAGAGAATACAAGTGCTGTGACAGTTAAATGGCAGCATCAATATTTAATAATGACAGGTCACCTTGTTAAACAGGAAAAAAATGTGGTTACAACGTAAGCAAGCTAAAGTGATTATAATGCATGTCTCCTTTCGTCTGCTTTGTACTACAATTAAAAGTATTTTCCATGATGATGTACATTTGACTGCAAGTCAATAGAATCTTTGAAAATTGATATATGCATGATTTTACAGTATTGTTTTGAAACAAGAACATTTACAAATGAAAATATCAAGTAGTGTAGGCTGAGTCTTGTTATAGTCTACTGTGCTATACTATTAGGTTAATCCTTGGGTTGTTTCCCATCCAGTTTGTATGTACTCCTTCATATGCGAACACCATGCAGTTTTCAGTGGGCTGAGTTAGCTCCTGTTTAACATTACATTTTAGTAAATTGAAAATCACTGATATTAATTTGAAGTTGTAAAAGAATCATGGGTCCATAAGAAGAAAAAAAAAATCTTCACAAAAGTGCAGTAGAAACTGAAGCTCAAAGGAAAAAATACCTAACTCAAAAAAACAAAACAAAACAACAAAAAAAAAGTAAAAGTTTTACATTGACTGTTAGGTTCCAACTTTCAGCACTCACATAATAAATTCATGGTACTTGGTCATTTCATTGTCTCTAAACTAAAGAGAAGACAGACAATATAAGAGGATAAAAGACAAAAGGGTGATCCATTCTGGAGTGCACTAAAACATACTGGTGTCAGAAAATTAGGGATATTATTCATATAACTTCAATTTTTCACCAAGTTTGAATCATGATAACAAGCAGAAGAAAATATATTTATATTTTACAGTAAAACGTTATACTTGCAATATTCAGAAACTAGAGGAGAAAGCTATAAAAATTATCTTCTAACTTGTAAATCATAAGTCTGTCTTTAAGGACACTTCGACCAGTGATTATACAAGAAAATACAAGCAAAAAAATAAATTGAGTATTATTATTCACCAGAATTCAAATATTATAAGAGCCTGTTTATATATAAATTTTCCTCGAAGATATTATAGGAATACAAAACAAAACTGAGTTTATCACCTTAATGAACTAGTCAGTTTCAATAATAATAGTAAAATATATGAGGCAATCAAGTTTATGTGGAGGTTAATTCTGAAAGGGGAAAGAATATAATATGTCATACCAATCTTAGACACCTGTCTTTACAGACAGCTGATTATTTTTCTATTGCATTGAATGTCTCAAAATAAGCATATCTATGAATTGAAAGCATTGAAAAACTTTAAATCGTGAAGATATTATAAAATATTTCCACATATTTAGAATTGCATGGTGATATTAATTATGACTATCTACCTTTATAGAAGTTATTCATGGTGGTATTAATATTTTGAAACAGAGAGATACTCTGTTTAAGCAGAGGGTAGAAAAGTGCATGATATATCTATCATACCTATTCCTAAAACAGGACATATATAATTGATTCAAAATCATTTTCTATAAATGAGGCCAAGTGTAGAAGGAAAAGAAGATCAGTGTTTCTCTCTGTGGTTAAATGAACAATTGTGGATTCAAAACTATATTATACATGGCCGTGCATTGTATTTTAATTATGAAAATAACTTATGTTATATTTTATCCAGGATGTGTGGTGATACGTTTTGGTAAATATATGCACATTAAACACAAAATATAAGGTAACAAAAGCCAATGTCACCTACAGCAAAACAACATGTTAATTTAGAAGCACAGGTTCTCTACATGGACAAAAATAAGTTGTTATAATAAATTTTAGCTGGGGAGAAAAGAATGACAAAGTTTTCTTGAGGTTCATGATGTCAGTTAATGAATATAATGGTTTTAAGTCTAAAACTCATTTTAACTGATAGGTCTAATGGGTTGTCCCTGACAACTTCTATCTAGCATATTTTTGTAAACTATACCAAGGCATGTTGACTACTAACATACAGTGTGACATAATACAGGAAGATATCAAAGTTCAAAAGGATGTAGTTATTAGGGACAGTTCTCATTATACTAGATCCATCCCAGGAAATTTCATGTTTGGCAAAGTCCAAGTGTACAAGTCCTACTATACCAAGTGGAGCTTGGTCTTCAGCCTCTACTTCCAGTATGTTCTTTCATTTCATTTATTTATTTATTTATTTTTCAAGACAGTGTTTCTCTGTGTAGCATTAGAGCCTGGAACTCTCTTTGTAGACCAGGATGGTATCGAACTCACAGAGATCTGCCTGGCTCTGCCTCCCAAGTTCTGGGATTAAAGGCATGCTTCACCACCGCCTGGCTTAGTATGTTCTTTTTTTTTTTTTTTTTTTTTTTTTATCTCATCTGTATTTACCTTTTAAAGCAGAATATGACCAAGCACTATATTTCCATTCAGACTTGAAGGGTTACAAGACCTAGGGAAGCGTAGGGTTTTGTTCTTGGTACTTTGGAAAACAAGCCACATGGGGAATTCTTCTGTTTTAGCTTTTGTTCTTCTAAGACTACAACATGCAGAATGACTACAGGGGATGAAAAATTTTAAGATGAAACTTAAGCCATCTTAATTTTTTTCCTTTTAAACATGAAGCTAAATCTCAGAATACTCCCAAGTGACAAATTATTTGGTCTACTAAGGAATCCAGCTTCTGAACAGCTAAACACTTCAGACCACAAAGTTAATAGGTTACATTACGTCTTACAACAAACGTTCTACCAACCTGTTGAATTAAACCTCTAGTATCACAGTATCACAAGTAGAAAGAAATTTTATCTTCCCCTTAGTTTACATGCCACACAGATGTTTTAAACGTTAACAAAAATAAACAAAAATCCTGGAAAATATATTATCAGAGAAGGAATGAAGTAAGCGTCAAAGTTCTGGTGAAGTTTAGTCTACTTCTTCCATGCGCGATGTGTTGTCATCTCCTTCCAGGGGTGGCATCTCTTCAGTTACAGCAGCACTGGTATCATCCACAGTAGGATCATCTTCATCAATACCTAGACCAAGCTTGATCATCCTGTAGATCCTGTTAGCATGTGTCTGGGGATCTTCCAGACTAAAGCCAGAAGACAGGAGTGCAGTTTCATACAGCAAGATGACCAGATCCTTCACAGACTTGTCATTCTTGTCAGCCTCCGCCTTTTGCCGTAGGGTTTCAATAATGGAGTGATCGGGGTTTATCTCCAGGTGCTTCTTTGCTGCCATGTAACCCATTGTTGAGTTGTCTCTGAGGGCTTGAGCTTTCATGATTCTCTCCATGTTTGCTGTCCACCCGTATGTGCTCGTGACAATACAGCATGGGGATGTCACCAGTCGGTTTGATACCACCACCTTTTCAACCTTTTTCTCCAAAATATCTTTCATAATTTTGCAGAGGTTTTCAAATTTTGTCTTTTTCTCTTCCTGTTTCTTTTTCTCTTCTTCATCTTCTGGGAGTTCCAGTCCTTCTTTGGTAACTGACACCAAGGTCTTACCCTCAAATTCCTTCAGCTGTTGCACACAATACTCATCAATGGGCTCAATCATATAGATTACTTCTAAGCCATGCTTTCGGAGACGTTCCACAAAGGCCGAGTTAGCAACTTGGTCCTTGGTCTCACCTGTGATAAAGTAGATGTGCTTCTGGTTTTCCTTCATTCTGGTGCAATAGTCCTTGAGAGAAACCATCTCATCTCCAGAAGCAGATGTGTAGTACTGCAACAGCTCTGAAAGCTTCTTCCGATTTTGAGAGTCTTCATGAATTCCAAGCTTTATATTTTTTGAGAACTGCTCATAAAACTTTTTGTAGTTTTCTTTATCTTCTGCCAGTTCAGTAAATAGTTCTAAACATTTCTTGACCAAATTCTTTCTGATAACTTTCAAAATTTTGCTTTGCTGCAACATTTCATGGGAAATATTTAGAGGAAGATCCTCAGAATCTACCACTCCTCTAATGAAATTCAGATACTCAGGGATTAACTCCTCACAGTTATCCATGATGAAAACTCTGCGCACATACAACTTGATGTTGTTCTTTTTCTTTCTGTTTTCAAACAGATCAAAAGGAGCACGTCTTGGGACAAAAAGAATGGCCCGGAACTCCAATTGTCCTTCAACAGAAAAATGCTTCACTGCCAAATGTTCTTCCCAATCGTTGGTTAAGCTCTTGTAAAATTCTCCATATTCTTCATTAGTAATGTCATCAGGATTTCTGGTCCAAATAGGCTTTGTTTTGTTGAGTTCTTCTTGATCAATGTACTTTTCTCTTATCTTCTTCTTCTTCTTCTTGTCACCATCTTTCTTTTCTTCTTCTTCATCAGAACCAACATCTTCTATTTCAGGCTTGTCCTCTGACTCCTTTTCTTCTTTTTCTTTCTCTTCCTCTTTATCTTCTTTTTCTTCAGCTTCATCATCACTGACTTCCTTATCACGTTCCTTCTCCACGAAGAGAGTGATGGGATAGCCAATAAACTGAGAATGTTTCTTTACAATCTCCTTTATTCTCCGTTCCTCCAAATACTCGGTTTGGTCTTCTTTCAGGTGTAAGATAACCTTTGTTCCATGGCCCATTGGTTCACCTGTGTCAGTCCTCACTGTGAATGAGCCCCCTGCTGAGGATTCCCAGGCATACTGCTCATCATCATTATGTTTGGTGATCACAGTCACTTTCTCAGCAACCAAATATGCAGAGTAAAAACCAACACCAAACTGGCCAATCATAGAGATATCTGCACCAGCCTGCAAAGCCTCCATAAAGGCTTTGGTACCAGACTTGGCAATAGTACCAAGGTTATTGATCAGGTCAGCCTTGGTCATTCCAATTCCTGTATCCACAATAGTAAGGGTTCGATCTTGTTTGTTGGGAATAAGATTGATGTGCAGCTCCTTCCCAGAGTCTAGTTTACTAGGGTCCGTCAGACTCTCGTATCTGATTTTGTCCAGAGCATCTGATGAATTTGAAATCAGCTCCCTCAGAAAGATCTCTTTGTTTGAATAGAAAGTATTGATGATCAAGGACATCAACTGGGCGATTTCTGCCTGAAAGGCGAAAGTCTCGACCTCCTCCTCCGCCATGGGTTGGTCTTGGGTCTGGGTTTCCTCAGGCATCTTTGCGGAGTGACCACGCACAGGACGTGACCGGCTGCACCACCACACTGAAGCAACTCTTAGTATGTTCTTAATGATAAATGGTAAATAATAAATGGCCTTGCAGAAAATAAAATATCCAAAGACTTTTAAATAAAGAAAACATTTCTTCGAATCTAACTTCAATGGATCATAAATATTCATATTTGTTCAAAAAATGAATAAAACAAAAATGTCAGAATATCTACCTTGATAATCTGTGATACTTTTTTTTGTTTGTTTTTGTTTTTGTTTTTCGAGACAGGGTTTCTCTGTGTAGTTTTGCGCCTTTCCTGGAGCTCACTTGGTAGCCCAGGCTGGCCTCGAACTCACAGCTATCCGCCTGGCTCTGCCTCCCGTGTGCTGGAATTAAAGGCGTGTGCCACCACCGCCCGGCCTTAATCTGTGATACTTTTATGATGTTAATGTTTTGCATTGTAAATATGCTAAATTACTTGCTAGCTTTATGTGGTTCATAACAATTTGATATTTTTTTTCATTAGAGCACTAATAAAAAATTATTGAGTTTTGTAATATATGTATCAATACATTATAAAAGTGAAAGACAATCAGCAAGTAATGACATTAGTAGAATATCAAAACCCCCTAGTTGTTAGGCTCTACAAGAACTATAACAACAGTGGTCGTAAGAAAAGGGGACATAATGGACAAGTCATAGGTTTTGTTTCCAAGATGCTTGAAGGCTTGAGAGTTGGGGTGAAAGAATAAGAAAACTGAGAATAGCTTCCTGCTTTTCAGAAAGAATGAGTTAAGTTGAGTGAAGTGTAAATGAATTACTATCTACACATTTGTGCAAGACAAAGAGAAGAAACAGATTCTAAAAACTGAAGCCACACAGAAATTCTACCTGAACATTTAGAGATGCCAATAATCATGGAGACATAAATGACAGGTTTTGTTTGATTCTCTGATTCAAAAGTGCTTTGAGAGATTGACTGATATGTATAAGTAACCATCTTATTCAATAAGAAACACAGAACCAATGCAAAGATAAAAGCCAAAGAAGTCAGAGCTAAGAGCCTTACCCTTCCTCTGCAGCTATCCTCTTCAGCCAAGAGACCTACTTCCTGTGTGTTTGTCTTTATATAGACTTTCTGTTCTGCCTTCTCATTGGTTGTAAACCCAACTATATGACTGCCTCATCACTGCCTGTCTGTACAGACCTCCAGATCTTCTATGGTTAGTATTGAGATTAAAGGCATGTGTTTCCAATGCTGGCTGTATCCTTGAACACACAGAGATCTACCTAGCTCTGCATACCAAGTGCTGGGATTCAAGGCATGCACCACCACCGCCCAGCTTTTGCTATGGCTCTAATAGCTCTGACCCCCCAGGGAAACTTTATTTATTAACATACAAATCACATTTTAGTACAAATAAAAATACCACCATACTGATAAATCCATGTCATTGTTAAGTTAATAACCATAAAGTTCAGAACAATATGCTAATATAGGAGTATTAAATTAAACAGAGGGCAGTAACTTTCAAAAGTAAATCATAATGAAAATTACCCAAAACATAAAATGAAATGAAATACGAGATTTGAATAGTATATACTTAAATTATCTAGAAGACGAGAAAATTTTTATATACATATATATGTGAAAAATATTTTAAGCAAAGGACAAAATTGTTAGTGATTAACCATTATCATTATTATATAAAGACTTAATGTGTGTCTGTGTGTATGCACATGTGCCTGAACAAATGTGTGGAAGTTAGGACAACTTCTGGTGATGTTGGTTCTCTCTTTATACATGTGAGCCCTGGGCTTATTGAAGTCAGAGAGTGGTGCTTGGTTGTAAGCCAACTTGAAGGCTCATTAAATACATTTTCATTGTGTTTACTTTCCTCGTAATGTATGTCTGGCAAAATTCCAGGCCCACTATAATTTTTAACCTATTTACACTTCATAATACCAATTTGTACACATTTAATAATACTGAAAAAGATACTTAAAGATTAAGATTCTGCAGTGAATGGTGTTTTACTTAAGTTTTTGACAATAAAAAAAGGTATGTAGATATCAAAGCAAATTAGGGGGGACCACATCTAAAAATCTGTGTGGTGTGGCTTGCAGCAGCTTACATATACATAAATATAAACCTCAATCTTGTTAATAGTTAAAGTTGAGAAATAGTCCAAAAATTATGTAAATTATTCAATTTATCAATTATTGTACTTATTATATTTCCTTTTATAATTAAACCTAGCTTCAATTCATTAGATTTATTTTAGTTTTACAACACATTACTGATTCATTTGAGAAATAGAGTTACATGAGTCTAGTAATTTTGAACTTTTCTAATTGTACAGCTGAAACCACTGATTTGCTCTCTAAGGAACATTTCTTCTTTTGCTGGTCATTGCAACGTCAGTTCATTTTCTCATCACTGTGGCAGCAGAACCCAAACACAGAAGCACCGGCTTAAACTAAAGATTTCGAGGAAGAACCCATTGTGGAAAAAGAAGCACAGAAGCTCAGTCAGTGAGGGCTTACATAGAGCTGGATCACAGCTCAGAGGATTGGAAAGTAGAGGACTGGAGCCTGAAGGCAAGGAAGATCGTAAGGCTCACCCATGACCAGTAGACTATGTATGCCACTTAGAGTCTGGGTCCTAAATGTTTTAGAACCTATAAACAGAGTACAAGCAGTGGAGTGACATGGGGCTGTTAACAACATAATTGTTTAATTGTTTGTGATCGGAAGATGTAAGGCTGTGTATTATATGAATGAGGAAGAGCATAGTACCTAAAAAGATTGCAATCAGATGGCTGTAGATACCACATAGTTTGTTCACTGACTATGCCAATTGAGTCGTTCTAAGTATTGCAAAAATATCTCAATGTAATACTTACAAAGTTCTATAAGGAATCTATAAAGAGAACCTGACTGGAACAGTATTTACTTTATGCTCAAGTGTAGCATTCTTCAATTTCTTCTAGTCTGGCAATCAGAGACCATTCTGTGTTTCCATATGCACAAATGTATGTCAAAGCAAGAATTCAGTGTCAGATGTAGTTCCTCAGGAGCCACAGAACTTGCATTTTGAAGCAGCCAGGCCTAGAGATCTGTCTGTCACCATTCAAACAGCGCTAGGATTACTAATGTATGCTGCCACCTCTGACATTTCCATGTATATTCTGGGCATCAAAGTTAGATCCTCATATCTAGAAGGTAGGTACACTATGGAAATGTAATTCTAGTCTCCATCCTCCAGTTTGACTTGCTAAAATAATCTGTGTTTCTTGGAATTTCTTTGATGGATGCAAAGTAACAATCAAAGGCACATAGAAAGTTTGTCTCTCAGAGGAAAAGTTTATTTAAGCAAATCATGTTAGGCTATTTCCTCTAAATGCTGTTCTCAATTATATTAAATGTTTAACATTGTTTTTGTTTAGTACTTCTGTATGAACTACCTATTTTACATTAAACACCGTGGCATTTGTCTCTGCAATGAGCTCAGTATTTCTGACTCAAAGATATTAAAGTGGCTTTGTGGTTCATCCAATTAAATATAATGTATCATATATCCCCAACAAAAAGATTGAGCCATAACAAGTCTAAACTTAATTAAACTTTTAGAAAAAAAATGTAAAGTGAAATTTAAAGAGTGGTCCAATTTATACAGTATTAACTGCTAGGTTTTTATAAATATAGCATAGACTTAAAAATCAAGTAAAAATTTATCCAACAAAATAGTATGAAAATATTAGAAAAGAGTACAGACAGGACAACATTTAAAAGCTCTCAGGAGATAAGTCAGAAACTACATAAAATAAATATCAATTATAAAATAGAAACTAGCAACAATGTGATACAATGTAGCCTTTCTGATACCTAGCAAGGACTGCTCTCAATCACAGGGTGTTTGTATGATCCTGCAGATGTATTTTATATTTCATAATGAAACACTATCAGAATCTTCAGAGTGGGCAAAGCTCTGCTCATAAATTTGTCACAGTGCAATAAATCCAAACAGAGTGAATCAAGATATAAATATAAAACTTTGAAGTTTTCATCTACTTTGGCTTTTTGGGAGACTAGACTGGACTGGCAATGTCAATACAATAAACAACAGTGAAGGGCTTAGTGAATTCTTTGTGGGAAAAAAATTATTATAGGAAAAGCAAGGTCATTTTCTTGTCACATAAGAATTTTAAGCATCTAACTTGGAAATAAAGCATTTATATAGCACATATAAAATGCAGCATTTAGGGGTTTCCTTACAAAAACTCTTGTGCTTTAAATGTATCTATTTAAACAACTGCATCTTCAACATATGCATTCCTGTAGAAACTGTTTCTGAAGTGAATTGGGCTCCAGTTGATTAGAGACAGAATTGCAAAACTCTCAGCTTTGTTTCAGTTAGTGTTCATACTTAACATCTGGGCATAGTTACAGTGATTTTCGATAAATGAGAAAACATATCACATAATTTCATCAACAGATTGAAGACAGAATAATTCATCATTATTTTAAAAAACTTTTAAATATTGTTAATACTTTTAGTAGATGCATACATAGGATTAAATTCTCAATAAGTATTCATTATTAAATTATTATTAATTTAATTACATAATTAATATAATTATAATCTATTAAATTAATAAATGCAAATAAAAAATGCAAAAAGCACTTTTATGTGTGTGTCCTTAACACTTGGGCCAGTGTGTTAAGAATAAACATAATAAAGAGCATAATAAAAAAAACAATAAAGGTGCCAGGTTGTTGTTTTTATTTTTGATGTCTTCTTAGGATTAAGCAAAAAGCAAATGCTGGGAGAGCAAGTGGAATCTAAGAATACATTAGAATAATAAGTAGAAATGAAATAACTACATTAAATCATCAGGTCTCTGAGAGTTAAATTTTTGGCATCCAAGTGTAAATGAGATCAGAGTTTAGACAAGATGTTGCAAGATGGGGTCCCAACTTTGAAGACTTCCACTTGCTGCCAGTGGCTTATTAATAGTAGCTGAAGACATTCTGATTCCTTAAAAAAATCAACTAGGCAACCAGTCCACAAGCCGACCCCCCCCCAATTGGATGCTCTGACTTCAATTCCCCTACCCTTTGTAAATAAAGTTTTAAATTCCCAAGCAAAAGTTTGACAATGGATCGCTCTGGTTGAACAGGAAGCTCAGGTGACCCCTGAGCAACTTTACAACAGCAATGCCTCCTTAGCCTTCTAACCAGAATCAGTAGCACTTAAGGAGAATTCCCAAGTCTCATGAATGTAAACCCACACACCTACCTACAGACCCCTGTGTTTTTTTCTTCTCTTGTTGGATTCATTTGATATAATTGAAATAATTTTTCCTCCCACTTCTCACTCCTACCCCTCTTATTCTGCCTCCACCCCTACTCTCTCCAAAATTCACTGCCTTCTTCTTCTTTTTTTTAATTTTTTATTTTTTTAGAGTTTTTTTGAGACAGGGTTTCTCCGTGTAGTTTTGGTGCCTGTCCTGGATCTTGCTCTGTAGACCAGGCTGGCCTCAAACTCACAGAGATCCGCCTGGCTCTGCCTCAATAGTGCTGAGATTAAAGGTGTGCACCACCACCGCTGCCTGGCGCCTTCCTCTTCTTTAACTAGTGTTGTTACATAAACACCTAAATTTAAAAAAATAAATGAAATCTGCTGAGTTACTCAGTGTTACATATATATGTATATGTAATATATAATCATATGTAATCCTATATATATATATATCATAAATATGATTCTAAGACTGATCACATGCAAGTGCATAACCAATCAGGGTGCTCAGCCCTGGGGAATATTAACTCTCCCTCTCCCATCAGTTGTTAATTGCTTATGGCTCTTCATATGTGTTGAATCCCATTGTTTCCTCAGCTGCATTGGAATGTCAGCTGGTGTTGCAATTGTTCAGGGGTCATTTTTGTAGCCACATTGTTGAGATTTCACAGGTGCACCTTTCATGTCATAGAAGGTGTATTATCACAGAAGACTTCCTAGTCCATAAGCTCTTACAATCTCTCTGACCCCTATTCTATGATGTTCTTGGAGGAGACTTAGGTGCTTCAGATTAGGAAGCCCCATCTCTCCTGGATAGCCTTCATAGACCTAGAATTGCTATGCAAGCTACTGTAAGAGAAAAGTAATCATCAATCACTCCCAGCTGTAAACCATGTAAACTATGATAATGACAAGTCTTAGAAGACATTTACACAGGTCCAATACTGGCATGAACATCATAGAAGCAAACAAGTACTTTGTGATTAGACTCACAACATAAAGTTATTTAATTTCATTAATGAAATGAACGTATACCTGGAGCCATTATTGGGCTAAGGATCTGTCACTAGAAGGTAGTAGACCATAGAGAGAAAGTACTACAGTTATGCTGCCTAACAGACTTTTCCTTAAACCATTCCCTAATGACTTACTGTTAAACCCATAGATGAATGCATCTCTCAACCCTCATCTGAGAAGCTTCTATTTACAGCAGATGGTGATTCACACAGAGACTTACAACTGTGCGAGACATTTACAACTTGCAAAGAGTAGAGAATAAAAGACTACAGAATGTTCAGCCATAAAGCAAACATACATACCACATACTATTTCTCCAAGGGCTCATGTAGCATTGCAGAAGAGGGAAAAGAAATGATGTAGGAACCTGAGGTGGTACATGAATACAAGGAAATTTTACCTTCTGGATGCAGCAGGGAAGCGTCACATAGGCTCTCACATCAGTTGTGACAGTCTGGACAAAACCTGTGTAAAACCAAGACAGACCAAATCCCAGCAAAAAGAAGGAGGTGGGCACAAAGTCTCACCCCTAGATATTGAGCTATTGAGATATGTCAGCCCCTGGAAGAAGGAGGTATGGTTTTCTCAAAGGGTATAGCTCCTGGTATATCAACAACACTCTAGTAGAACTCCACAACTCATAATATTTGGACAGCAAAAGTAGGTGCTAAAGGATTGTAAATGAGCACAAAGTTGAATATATAGGGTAAGGAGGGTGTATCTTGGACAACATAGGATAGAGAATATATAAAACCAAGCACATTATACAAAACTCTCAGAGAACTGTAGCTAGAGTTTTCCTGCCTTGCCCACAGTCAGGACAAATCTTTGTCACCCACCAGTCCCACAGCCTCTCAGACCCAACCAAGTAAACACAGAGACTTATATTGCTTACAAACTGTATGGCCATGGCAGGCTTCTTGCTAAATGTTCTTATAGCTTAAATTAATCCATTTCCATAAATCTATACTTTGCCACGTACCTCATGGCTCTTGGCTTACCGGCATCTTCACATGCTGCTTGTCCTGGCGGCGGCTGGCAGTGACTCCTTCTGCCTTCCTGTTCTTTCTTTTTCTTCTCTCTGTTAGTCCTGCCTATACTTCCTGCCTAGCCACTGGCCAATCAGTGTTTTATTTATTGACCAATCAGAGCAACACATTTGCATACAGAACATTCCACAGCAGAGAACTAATAAAATCAATCAATAAATAAATACCAAGTAAGAAGTTATAGTTAAGGCACTTAATAAGGATGGACATGAAAATTTATGAGTTAATAACATAAAGATTTTGTAGTTTGAAACCAGCCAAACTGTCCAAACTACAAAAGACAAAATATAGGGTACAACCTCTAATTAAAGCACTCTAACATTAGCAGGTCAGTGAAGAGCCAACCTAGTAGAACAAGTCTGTAATGCAGACTATTTTGTAGGCTTAGGCAGAAAAAGTTCAGGGCCAATCTCTGCTATTGAGTGAGTTCAAGGCCAGTATAGGTAACAATAAAAACATGTCTTAAAAGACAAAAAATTAATAACAAACAAACATAATTTTTTTTTTTTATAAAAAGAAGGTCGGGTGTAGCCAACTGCCAAAGCCTATAACTAGCATACAGAAGCTCTAAGATTTAATACCCAAGGAAGAGGGGAGAATAAGCAACATTTATGAAAGAATAGTCAAGGTCTATTTGGGAAACAGAAGTGTTGTTGAAACTTGGTGAAAAGAAGCTTTGTTAAATTCTGCTAAGTCAATTCAGATTAAGCTCCAGAATAGCTTTCTACATTAAGCAACATACACATCAAAGGCTAAATAGTGTGAAACTAATAAGAAATGATAGAAGAATAGAGGGCAAATTAGTTAGCTTCATTCAGAAATTGGATGAGAAAGTATCGAGCACAGATTATTGACAACAAGGGAAATAAGATTAAAGCTCTGTCTTTAATTAGAGGAGAATAGAGTATGCAACTAAGGGAGCTCAAGGCAGAGTACTTGCCTAGTGTTCACAAGGTTCTGGCTTAGATCGTTCATATGGGAGGGTTACTCTGAGACAATGTCTTTTATTTATGACAGGAAAGCTACACTCAAGGATTCTCCCAATTGTGATTGCCTAAACATGACTAACCTAATGGATACACAAGTTGACATATCAACAAGGAGGGTAAATCTCACAAGGGGCCTACCTCTCCATAAAAAGCTCAGGAAATTAATGGTTGCTGAGGAATAATCTGTCTTCTCTAGGAACTAGCACCCTAATAGGTTACCCAGTCTCAAGTGGTCAACTCTAAGCACATATACAGAAGAATAACATTAAACAGACTCCAAGGAGTGTAACATGTTTGTGTATGCTCACAGTCACACTAAGTAAAAAAGAATGTATGAATCAGAAGGGGACTGTAGTAGGAATCTTAAAAGTTCTTATTAATAAAATCAAACCTAAGGCCAGTTATTGGTGTGAACTCTGGAAGATCAGAGAAGCAGAACAAGCCACAGCTAACCTCACATGGCCAACTTCTCAGCTGATCTTGTTTCCTCAGACTGGAAGCCTCTGTGTCCTCATATCCAAATGGCTCTCAGCTGAACTGTGCTGCTCAAAACTTAAAGCTTAACCAGCCAAATGCTTAACCAGCCAAATGCTGCTAGTTTCTGGTCCTCACACATTATATACCTTTCTGCTTTCTACCATCACTCCCTTGGATTAAAGGCATGAGTCACCATGCTTGGCTGTATCCTTGAACAGATGGATTTCTGCCTCTGGAATGCTAGGATTAAAGGTGTGTGCTATCACTGCCAAACTTAGTATCTAGTGGCTTTTCTGTTCTCTGACTCCAGATAAGTTTATTAGGGTACACAATATTTTGGGGAAAACAATACCACCACAGGGGACTTTGGGGGACATGAGAGGAACTAGAGTGGATGAGAAAGGAATAGAACAATATGTATATAAATAAGTATTTTTCATTGATGCTATTGATTTTATAAAACATAAGTGTCCAGTTGAGTTACCAAAATATATTTTAATATATTTGAACAGAAAAATTTAGATTAAGACTTTAGTAGGATAGCTCTATTATTTCATATATCATTCGTGCTCAATTTTAATTGGAATTTTTATTATATTAAAATAGAAGATATTTCTTTGCTGGGTCAGAAAAGGTACACCATTCCCATTTTTTGTACTGTAAGATCAGAACTAAAATCTGAATCTCCTCCATTTAGGATGCAAATGTTTTCTCTAATTTTTACATTCATTTAAGAAGAGATGTGGGGGGGTGTATGTCTATCTTGCCTTGTTGCTGTTCCTGGGTTAGAAGTCAATATGCACCCTTGGCAGATCTTGAAATAGTTGTAATTCTCTTCTCTCAGCCATCAGTAGTTGCATTGCAGGCTACAGCCATCACATCTAGCTCAAATTCCTTTTGAAATGTGAGAATAGTAATAAAAACAGATGAATATAATTCATTTGAGCATCAATTTACATGACAAGGAATGAATAACTGAAATTTAAATATGTGTATATACACACATAGATATGTCACTTATTAGGTAATTCATAGTCATAAACATTAATGACAGAGAAAACCACAATTTTCTGAATGTGAAAAACAAAGTCTATTTATGACCCTTTCCTGTGACATGATGAGAACTGTGGATGAAGTAAAAATGATTTGTAGTGTGATCATGACCACACTGCTGAAACTGTTTTACTTCGCCCATCAATTTCATAGAGCCAGTATTTATATCCCAGAGCATATGTCACTATTGCACAAAAGGGAACACAGTGAGCTTCAAACTCTTTTTACTGAAGGGCTGCATGTAAGATAACAAATGCAATTTGTGAGTAGTGAAATTTGACTGTTGAACCTGTCAGTTTTAATGTAAAAGTGATAAAAAGAAAAAGAAAAGTAAGGGAGGGAAGGAAGGAGGGAGGAAGAAAACAGAAGGACAACCAAGGAAGAAAAGAAAGATTATAGAAGGAAACAGAGGAAAGAAACACCAACAGAAAGTTAGCTAAAGCTTCTTTTAATTCAAGCTACTATTTCTTCTTGTTAATTCAAGCCACTATTTCTAAAACTTGAGCAATTATTGTATTTCCAACTGAATTTAAGTTATCCAATAAAAAGTTGTATCATATTAGCTGAAAGCTTTATGAAAAATTTTAATTTAATCACCAAATATTTTTCCTCATTCCCTCTCCCAAACAAGAGCCAAAGTATTTGCACGAATTCCAAAAGTTATATTCAATTAAAATTTAAATATTTTAAAATCATAATGAGTTTTGTAACTAAAATTAGACCTATGTGTATTAGTTAACTTTTCTCTTGCTGTGATAAAAACACTATGACCAAGGTAACATGAAAGAAAGCACTTAATTGTGATTATAGTTTCAGATACTTAGAATCCATGACCATTCGAGTCTATGGGGCCCATTCTCATTCTAACCACATTATCATAAATGAAATTTTCTTAAATGCCACTGTGTTCTGCCTATATTGGTATTCTTCTATGCTAAAATTCAACTCACAAATTGTATAAATAATGATAATGGAGACCTTCCCAAGGCTTCTCTTCTAGTGCTTATTCAATACATCTTTAAATTGTGTTGTGTCTCTTCCCAGAATTATTAAAAATGTAAACACTTCTCATAGCCTCATCTCACCTCACTTCTCAAAACATTGCTGATTCTCCTTTGTGGAAAAGAATAGATGCAGTTAGTTTCCACTGTCTCACATTTGACACATTCAGTTCTGTGTTATATTTGTAGAGTTTTGTGCTATGGATTTTGTAAAATAATTGTATGACCAGTGCACACCACAGCCAAGTGGACACCTCCTATCTTTCTAATTAAGCCAATTGTTCTAACACCAGAACATCTACAACTGTGGTCCTATGTTTTCTCAAGCTGTCATTTTTTCTTAAAGTAGCTTCTACCTTGACATATTTTTCAGCAAGTGCAACATTATTATGGTTTTACCAAATATGCATATATATATATATATATATGTTAGATTTTTTCATATTAAATTTTATTAATGTTGTTCTCAGTAGGCATCTGAGGAGTTCTTGTAAGTTCCATCACTTTATAAAATTCTGGGTCATCCCATCCACCCAGCAATGCTGTCAGTGCAAGAACAATAGAAGAAAATCCTCTACAGATAGGGAAGGTCTGTCAGTGAAGAGAGACGGAAGTGATTGCCTGCTCATATATAGAAGAAAGGGACATTCCTCTGTCATTTTGCTCTCAAAGGGAGGGAGTAAACAAAGAAACTACAAAATGAAACAATAAGACAGAACTATGTTGTTTGTCAGTGAAGGAATGCGGCAGTTTCCAGAGTCCCACCTTAAAACCATTAAACTAGAGACATTCTATTCCACAAGCTGTGGATACTTTCGATGCACAAGTGAGAGATGGCTTTAAACCTGCAGCCTTGTTTCCCTTGAAATGCAGCCTTTCCTCTGCATAGGTAAACATCTCCAGAGGTTCCTCATTTATTGTGAGGTTATAAATTAACTCCCCAAGGCTTGATCTCAGCCAGGGATCCCATGTGTTCAGCGAAATATGTGCACAAAGTACCACCTCTGCAGAAATACAATAATATATTTTTGGTTCCATGCATCATAAAACAATAGAATTAATGTTTACTCACAGTTCTGTTTATTAATGAGAAACTATACCCACAAGGTTGGAACATCCAAGCGTATAGAAAGTCACCCTCTGGAAAGATTCTTCCATCTCTGTCCTGCCCCTTGCCTTCTGAGATTTATTTTAATTCCCCAAATAAATATACACTTAGCTTCTTACATTTCTTCTCTTAATTTATTAAATAAAACTTTTGGCTCTCAATGATATAAAACAAAGCACCACACGATTAATATTTTGGAGATGTTATCAGTCCCATGGTATCTATGGGTCTTTCATTATGTTGTGGTACAAATTTCAGAAATTGAAGACTTCTTCACTTACAGAGTTACTCTCTCAACTGAAAAGACACCAACCAGGTAGCTTTCCAGCTGTACTCCCGAGCTTGAATTCTACAGTGTTGAGGTCTGCCTCAAGGAATCTTAGCCTAAAAGATTGGTGTTTTGATCCATCACTGTAGCTGGGCCCAGCTAGCTCAGATGGTAGAGCATGAGACTCTAAATCTCAGGGTCGTGGGTTTTTGCCCCATGTTGGGTGCCATTTGTAGCTGGAGTTTTCTCTCAGGGTCCCGCCAAGCTCCAGTAGTCCAACAGCCCACTTATAAAATAAGCACACAGATGTTTATATTATTTACAAACTGTATGGCCACAGCAGGCTTCTTGTTATCTAGTTCTTATATTTGAAATTAACCCATTTCTATTAATCTATAAGTTTCCACGTGGCTTGTGGCTTACCAGTACCTTACATCTCTCTTTCCATGGTGGTAGCTGGCAGTGTCTCTCTCACTCAGCCTTCCTGTTGACAGAATTCTCTTCTCTGCTTGTCCCACCTATACTTCTTGCCTGGCTACTGGTCAATCAACATTCTATTTATATGGAGTATATCCACAGCAGATCACATTTTACAAAGTAAAAACAATATTACTTCTGTAACTTAACCTCAAAATGGACTTTAGTTATACAGGGTTCAATTTAAAGTGGAGGGCTGCATTGGACAATAACATGATTTTATAGATTCTTGGATTAATATTACAAATGAAAAATCTTGCAATAGCTCATCCTTAATATTAGTCTACAGGCTTATATATCATTTTATATATGATTCAAATAATGAGTTGTTAAATCAATTAATATGAAAGATATGAGAAATAATTTAAACTAAATCTTCATTCACTGTCAATCCAGGTTCTTATTAAATTTTTGTTGAAATTAAAAATATTTTGTATGTATTGAGAATAAACACTGCATTTCATACTTCTACCCATGGGAAAGGTCTCCAAAGCTGGTAATGCTAAGCCAAAATATAAATACATTTGTAACTGTGTTCAATTGAATTGCATCATATATATATATATATATATATATATATATATATATATATATATATATATATATATATATATCATATATATATATACACAACACACATACACACTGATAGCTTGGCTCTTCATATTTGTTCACTATGAAGTAACTCTGATTAACACAATGTTTTCTTTTTTCTATTTTCATATATCATTGCTCTTATTTGATTTAAATCTTGCCAGTTTTAACTAACCTAATCTGAAAATCTGTATTGTATTAGAGTGAAGTTTAGCACCTTCATCTACTTCAAACTCATTTGTATTTCTTGCTACTTATTTATCTTTGTTCTTTAATTTATGCTTATATTATCTCTATAGATACAGAATGCATGTCTTTATAAAATTAATCAGTCAATAACTATGTTTAGCTTCAACATTATGTGTTTATTATGTTTAAAGATTTACTTGAATTTTATAAAATCATCTGGTGTATCTATACAGGTGTATATATAGGTGTCAGCAAAGCCCAGTAGAGGGTGTCCAATCTCTTGTACCTGGAGTTACAGGCAATTGTGAGCCTCATGAAGCGGGTGCTAGAAACTGAACTTGGATCCTGAAAAAGAGCACTGTGATGATTATTCTTGGTTATCAATTTGACTACCACTGTAGCCTGAAAGACCAGTTTCCAAGCTGCTACAGGGTTGTACAGTGAATGCAGCAGAGTAGCGAGGTGTGGGGCTAGTTTCTATCTGAAGGTCTTAGGAAAGGAACAAACACATTCTGATGGCCACTTTGTTTACTCTATTTGCTCTCTTTTCTCATCTTGGCTTCTCTGTTTTCTCATGTTGGCTCCAGCTCCTCTTCTGTTCTTACAGCTATAGTTACTCAACAAAAACTTTCATGTTGAATATAGGAGTTACATTTTAAGGTCACATTTCAGTAAATGATAAAAAATAGAGCCATCCCGACAATACATTTGTAATAAATCTTAGCTCTCTAATTGCTGGGGCTGTAACTCCACAGCTGCAACTTCAAAGAACAATCTAGTTATTGTTAGCTATTTAGAGATATAGTTAAACTATTAATGAGTCTAAAGAAATAAGAAATTTGTGCATACATCCTATTTTTCTAACTGTAGTAACATTTTAAACTAACATTTTGTAATTAACAGAAATGCCAGATTTTCTTCAAGTGTTTACAGAAAGAGAGCTGTGTCATAAATACTTTGGTTGGAACTCAAGTTACCTTAAATTCCTTAATATGAGTTCATATGACATTTTCCAAGGCACAGTGACAATAAAAGGTTTTTAAGTCATTAGGGGCTACAGAGTAAAGTTACCTTATGTAGCCTTGACTAGTCAGAATAAATTTTCTCAAATCGAGGTTAGGAATGGGTGCGCGGACTAAATCATTAGCCAGCTAGCAATAATTGAGCATTTTGTATTTACAACCTAGTCAGATAGCTCAACATGTCTTTGTGAATTAAAATAGGGAGTGTTTATCTAAAAAACCATTAGCAAGGCACCTGGTCTTAATCTAAAGTTACTTTGAAGCATTAAATCACCTAATGGTAAACCACTGTCTTCAACCTGGTGAGATACCACTGCTTTCGTATGTCAGCCTGAACTCTGAATTTAAATAGTTCTTGGAAATTCACAGTTCCTGACTTGTGTAGAATTTCTTTGTGTTCATATTTATTCATCAAACTCTGTGTAAGCTAACATTATAGATATTAAATGGACAATAGAGTTTAATGAGGAGTTACCTTTTAGACAGTCCATAGAATAAATGCCCACAAGATTGTGATGTAATCATGAGATAGACACATAACAGTACAGGTCGTGGGGAGATTCCTGTAGCTGATTTTGCACATGTGAAATTACAGAGAGAAGCAAACAACATTCAGAGTCTGTGGCCTCACAGCTATGCTTAACGAGTTTTCTCCTATCAGAGAATTATTCACCTAGTGGGTTGACTTCTTGAATACTAGCTGTCATCTGCTGTATTATGCCAAGGCACATGGCAGACTACATCTGGAAATAACTGAAACCAATCTACAGGGCACACCTGTGAGGTATTATTTTCTTAATTAAATCATTTGAAGTGAGAAGACCCACTTTTAATCCAGATCTTTTGAGATAGGAAGACACATCTTTAATCTGGGCCCCATCTTCCGGTGGCAGCCTGCATAGAGGACATTTAAGAAAGAAGTTTTGCCAGTCTGCTTGCTCTCCTACTGGCAAATCCATTGCTTCACTGGAATTAGAGCCTACTTCTGGATTCTGCCACATACTGAGGACCAGCTAAGACACCCAGTCTCATGGACTGAACAGCTACTGGACTCTTGACCACTTTGTTGTTAGATAGCCACTGTTAGAGGAGCTGGACCATAGTCTGTGATCGACCCTAATAAATCCCCCTTTATACATATACGTGTGTGTGTGTGTGTGTGTGTGTGTGTGTGTGTGTGTGTGTGTGCGTGTGCATGCATGCTCACATATCCTATACATTGTGTTCCCCTAGAAAACCCTCAGTAATATAAGCAGCAAGTGCTCCTAACCACTGAGCCAGCTCTGTAGCCACATAGCTCTATTTGTTTTTAAACCTCAAAATCATTATTTGTAGAAGAATATTTAAATACATGGTTGTAAAATATCTCTAGAAAAAAACATGAGGCAGTAGAACATAATACTTTATATAGAAAATAATTTCAACTTTTTCTGAAAATTATTTGCTATTTTAGACATGAAAACAAGTTTCAGAGGATACCATAATTTTTACTAATATAACTTACCTCTGTAGAAAGAGGAGACTAGACAAAAGAGAAAATAAAGATGTATTTAGAAGGTAGATATTTAATTTTAGAGTATTTGTATTGATATTTAATACTTATAAGTACAAATTATAAACACCATCCAGACTGAATTAAATAAGATCTTAAGTGATGTAAGCAAAATTTTTGCAATCTCATTTTTTTACCTGTAATTTAATTCACCTACATGAAATTTTCATAATGCAAATTTTAAGTACTAGAATAAATCTCAAATATTAGTTATTTACTTTGTCATTTATTATTGAACTCATTAGAATAGATATATATAGTATTAAATGGAAGGAATTTATTTTAAATCAGAATAAAGGAGACTTCTGTAAAAATTATTTTTGATTCCATGTTATACTTCTTAATAGCTATAATTATCAGATATCATGGGGTAAAAATGATCAAACGTGTTTCATTTAATTTTAGAATTCATCATTTTTAAAAAAATTTACTTTTATAATACTGGGGATTGAACTATGTACATACTAGGGTCACTCTCTTCTCTTAAATAATATCCCATTTATCCCCGTTCAAGACCCAAGTCTGTGCTTCGCTTTATTTTTAATTCACAAATAGGAATTTCCTGTATCTCTTGGACAAAGAGCTCTATTTCAATACATACAAAATTGTGAAAGGACTGAATCAGACTGATCATTGTACACATTATCTCAGCTATGTAACCAGAAGCTTTTCTGTGTCCCACCTTGCCCCACAGTAGCTTGTAAAATAATCACTCAGAGGCTTATTATTGTTATAAACTATTTGGTCTGTGGCTCAGGCTTATTGCCATTTCTGTTCATCTATGTATCGCCATGTGGCCAGTGGCTTTACCTGTGTTTTGTTACATCCTGCTCCTAGGGCAGCTCACAGATAATCCCCTGACTCTGCCTTTCTTCTCCCTGTATCTTTACATGGACTTCCTGCCTGGCTATAACCTGTCTTGCCATAGGCCAAAGCAGCATCTATATTAACCAATGATAGTAACATGTATTCACAGCATACAGAAAGACCATCCCAAAGCACAGCTACTTACTATAAATGTGATAAGACATTTTAAAACCACTCTTCAAGCTATTTTGAAATGTAGTGTTAAAAATATGAGCCATATAAAATAGAACAATGAATACTTTCTGAAAAAAAGATAAATATGTCATTTGTAGCAACAGAGATGGGAATTGATGTAATTAAGTAAAAGTAATCTAGGCACAGACAGACTTGCTGTCTTACTTTCCTGCGTAGTCTAAGAAGGTAGAGGCTTGATAGTATTATACACACAACTACAGCCAGATGAGTGGGAGAGCCTCTGGACGATGGCTCATCTTGCTGTCAATGAAAGAACACTTTGTAATATAATAGGATTCTTTGTGTCTTAGTTCAAATTTTCCTCTGATTTCACAAAGTGATCTCCAATGCTAAAAATACAAAAAAGATTATATAATTCAAAAGTCCACTTAGAAGAACCTTATTTTTTATTATTTATTAATGACAATTGAGTACTTTTCTTTTTTAATTCAAATCCATTCAAAATTAGCAAACTTTAACTTTTCTAGTAAGAAAAACTAGTATGAACATGCCATTTTCTCATAAATTACGAATTCCGTTAATCTCAATAATTATGTAAGTGCATGGCCTTTAACTTGCAGTTCTGACAAAGGAGCAAAGGAGCGTGATCATGTGTGGTACTGAGACACTTGGCATGCAATGAAAATGGTGCAATTTAATTAAAATGTAAGTTATTGTTAGGAAGAAAGGTCCTGCTAGGAAAATGTCACTTCAGAAGCATACTAGCAAGCACCCTCAGTGTTTGTTGCATTAAAATGTACAGTTAGTGCTTGACATTTAGAGAGGAAATTGGAGTGGTTTATGACATGTATTTGAACATTTTGTGTTCTCATGTTAAATTTGTCTAGTTTTTTCATATTAAATCTTTAAGCAAGTAAGTGATGAACTTAGCATTGCTTACTCTTTGGTTGTGAGCACCCATATAAAAATTTATGATTTATTAAAAATAATTTGCAAACTCAAAATGCATGTTTTATTCAATTAGTTATGAGTGCCTGATATTGCGTTTTCTTGAAGACATTGAGATGCATAACTGATTGTTTAGTCTCTTAGTAGCATGGAAACTGACTCTTTTGTCCACTCATTAGATACACTCTTGGGAAGACAAGCTTTATGGTAACACTGGATAGGGGTGAGTTTCTACATATAGACATCTTGCCTTTATGAACCTAAAGGAAGTAGCCACTCGATCTACCTCAAAACTCAGCTATATCACTCTTGGGCATATACTCAAAAGATGTTCCATCCTACCAAAAAGAAACTTGTTCAGCTATGTTCACAGAAGCCTTTTTCATAATAGCCAGAAATTGGAAACAATCTAGATACCCCTCAACTGATGCACTGATAAAGAGAATGTAGTATACTTACATAGTGAAGTACTACTCAGCTGTTAAAAAATGGCATTATGAAATTTGGAAGCAAATGGATGGAATCAGAAAAAAAAAAATATCCTGAGTGAGGTAACCCAGACCCGGAGAGACAAGCATGGTATGCACTCACTCATAAAGTGGATTGTTATTAGTTGTGAAGTAAATGATTATCACACTACAACCCACAGACTCAGAGGCTAAGTAACAGGATGGGCTCTAAGGGATATGTATGGATCTCCAAGGAGAAATAGAATAGATTATTTTGGGTGGGTTGGGGTCAGATGGGAATGGAAACAGGAGGGATCAGGCTGGGGTGGTGGTGGAGGGAGAGAATGCGTGGAGAAAGAACTGGAATTGGAGGGCATGTGAGGAGCCTCGTGGAAACGTAGTACAGTAAAAAAATCCCAGGATTCTACAGGGATGACCCTAGAAAGGACTACTAGTAATTCAGGCTTCGGAGCCTGAAGTGCCCATTTTCTGTAATTGGGCAATTTCCAGTGGACGGAGTGGAACACCAGCCTAGCCACAAAACCTTCAACCTACAACCTATCCTACCTGCAAAATGTGCCAGGGCAATGAAGGAGCAGAACTTGTTGGAGTGGCCCACCAATTGCTGGTCTATCTACTATGAGGCTCATGCAGCCACAAGAGGGAGCCCGTGCCCTACACTGCCTTTTTGGCCAAGCACTGGAGGCTGACTAGCTCAAGGACTTGGGATAAGCAAAAAAAAAAAAAAAAAAAAAAAAAAAAAAAAAAAAAAAAGAAAGAAAAAAGAAAAAAGTACCAATAAAATTATCCCACTCATGTCCAGGTTGTTCAGAGAGCGGGAGATCCCAGCTGGATCAAGAACAGAGAGGGAGAACAAGGAATAGGAGACCATGGTAAATGAAGACCACATGAGAAAAGGAAGAAACAAAGTGATAAAGAGGCCCATAGAAATCCACAAAGATACCCCCCCCCCTCCCAAAAGACTGCTGGCAATGGTCGAGAGACAGCCGGGAACTGACCTACTCTGGTGATGGGATGGCCAAACACCCTAATAGTTGTGCCAGAAACCCCATCCAAGGACTGAGGAATCTGGATGCAGACATCCACAGCTAGGCCCCGGGTGGAGCGCCGGGAGTAGAATTAGCGAGAAAGAGGAGGGTTTATATGAGGGAGAATTGTTGAAACCGAGGTTGGATAAAGCACAGGGACAAATAGCCAAACGAATGGAAACACATAAACTATGAACCAAAGGCAGAGGGGCCCCCAACTAGATCAGGCCCTCTGAATAGGTGAGACAGTTGATTGGCTTGATCTGTTTGGGAGGCATCTAGGCAGTGGTACCAGGTCCTGGGCTCATTGCAGGAGTTAGCTGTTTGAAACCTGGGACTTATGCAGGGACGCTTGGCTCAATCTGGGAGGAGGAGACTGGACCTGCCTGGACTAGGTCTATCAGGTCGAACTCAGTCCTCGGGGAGGCTTTGCTCTGGAGGAGGTTGGAATGGGGGGGTGGGCTGGGAGGAAGGGGAGGGGGCAGGAAGGGGGAGAACAAGGGAATCTGTGGCTGTTATGTAGAACTGAAAAGTAATGTAAAATAAAATAAAATTATCCCTAATGATATTCTATTATACTCATTGATCAGTGTCTAGCCCAGTTGTCATCAGAGAGGCTTCCTCTGGCAGATGATGGAAGCAGATGTAGAGATCCATAGCCAAACATTAGGCAGAGGCCAGTCCTGCCTCCAGAGCTCAGGAAACCCCATATAAAAGGCAAAGAATTGTGGGAGCCAGAAGCGTTGATGACGGTAGGAGAACATGGTCCTCAGGATCAACTAAGAGGGCTCATAGAGGCTCACAGAGACTGAGGCAACACTTATGGAGCCTGCTTAGGTCTGTGTTAGGTCCTCTGGAAATATGTTATGGTTGTTAGCTTGGTGTTTTTCTCTGACTCTTTCACCTGCTCTTGGGTGGGGGGGCCCTTTTCCTTCTACTGGGTTACTTCACTCAGCCCTGAAATGATGTTTGTGTCTAGTCTTACCTGTTATGTAAGTGACTTGTCATGTGGTGTTTGCTTGATATGTCTGGGAGGCCCGCTTTTTCTGGAGGGAAACAGAAGCAATGGATCTGGGGGAGAAGGAAAGTGAGGAAGGCCTGGGATTAGTGGAGGAAAGTGGAATTGACATTGGGATGTATTATATAGGAGAAGAATAAAAAAAAGATGACTACCACAAGAGAAAAAAGAAAACTAATGGATAGACGTTATGCAATCTATGCCTAGAGTAATACATTTCAAGCAAGATATAACTCAATAATCTTGAAAGCTAAGAAATCTATGTTGTTCTATTCATTTTCATAAAACAGCACCTTTATCTCATAGCATTATTGTGTGTACTCTGACTAAATAGTTGGTCATACTACACAGAATGTAAACTTGAACTGGAATCTGCTGTTTTCACTATACTGGGGTGTTTCCAAACTGCTTTTGTAATTCCACTCTTTAGTTCTTTGAAATACCATTCATGCTTAGGAGGAATTGGCAGTTTTCTAAGACTACATTATTCCTTCCATGATTGAGTCTTACTTCTACATCTTGAGTATATATAGCTGTAAC